>NW_007248860.1:536622-582260 GCF_000164805.1 Carlito syrichta
CCGGCGATCCTTCCGCCTCAGCTTTCCAAGTAGCCAGAATTACAGGCATGCGCTACCACGCCTGGCTGATTTTTTTATTTATTGTAGAGATGAGGTCTCGCTGCCCAAGCGGATCTCGAACCCGCGGGCTCAGGCAATCCACTCACCTCAGCCGCCCAAAGGCGCGGGATTACAGGCTGAGCCACAGAGCCTGGCTTAGCATCAATATTTTAATTTAAATTTTGAATGCCTATGACACTTAACTCAGTGTGATAGGGCTCAAAGGAGTAAGAGTACAAAGAATACATGGACCAGCAAGTAAGAATCATAGAGCTTGAAATTGATTTAGAAGGCATTAACAGTAAGAAGGCATTAACAGTAAATACTAGTAACCGCAGTCCTTATTTGTCATCTTTTAAAAATTCTCCTTATTGGCTGGGTGCAGTGGCTCATGCTTGTAATCCTGGTCCTCTGGAAAGCAAAAGTGGGAGGGTCACCTGAGGTCAGGAGTTTGAGAACAGCCTGGACAACAGATCAAGACCACATCTCTAGAAAAACTTTTAAAAAATTAACTGGTTGTGGTGTCACATGCCTGTAATCCTAGCTACTCAGGAGGCTAAGGCAGGAGGATCACCTGAACCCAGGAGTTTAAGGCTACAGTGAGCTATAATTGTACTATTGCACTTCAACCTGTGCTACAGAGTGAGACACTGTCTCTAAAGAAAAAAAAAAGCTTTATTATATGTTTATTCAACTTTCTTTCCACATAGAGATTTAATATAAAAAACATTTTACTCATAATATGTCCATCCAACTTATCTTCCTGTATGTAGAGATATAATATTTTCTCATATGTAGAGATCTAAAATCTCTTCACAATATTTCTGCATTTATTGAAAAGAAAACATATTAAAAGATGCTTTTCCAGTGATTCCTTTTTATTTTTTACTTATTTTTATTTTAAAGATGTGGGGTACAATACAGGATTAGGTATACAAGTAGTTATCATACAGGTAAAATTTGGGCCTCCCATTGGTCCCACTTAGCCTGGTTTGAGATCAAGTACCCTTATTGATATTGTATTTTTACCCCAACCAGTCCCCCTCCCCAGCAGTATACCACTGCTGCAAATCCCTTTCTTACAGTGTTATGGTCAATGTTCAGAGTCTGCTTATGAGTGAGAACATGTGGTACTCTGTTCTTTGTTTCTGTGATAGACAGTGATTTCTCTTTAATTGGAATTAAACAATCTAGCTTAGATTTTTCACTTTTCACTCTCTAACAAGAAAACTACACTAGATTGCAAATGAAAAGTTCAGAGAGCTAATTCACTATCAAAGGCAATGCCTGTTGATTGAATTACATCAAGTACCATACTTCCACACACAACCAAAAGATAACTGATCTCAATTCAATGTTTTCACATGTCAGTATGTCATTCTACCTTCAGAATTAGCATGGTCATTCATATTGAAATATTACAGTATAATCTTGATATAGAAAATGATGCTTAAACTTTAATCAGAAGGAGTGAATTAACTAAACAATAAATTGATAAAGATTGGGCCAATCTTATTCTTAATCTTTACCAGGGCTGAAATTATCCCTGCGGAATTGGAATTCTTCAATCGTCTGAGGATTCTAAACTGTATGAACAACTAAAGGAAGAGAGATTCAATTAAGTTATTCCCTAGAAAAACAGCTACATTTGCATATTTCCAAACAAAAAGAAACATCCCTGACTTCTTATACACCTCTACTGAGGTCCATGCAGTTGAGTAAAGAAAGGCCTTGTAGCTGAATCCACCAGTCTGTCTCCATGGGAGGCCATTTGGACTGGACTAAAAGGGAAATCATTTTTCTCCTTCACTAAGCAATATGGTTTGATTTTGGAACTTGTCATACTATATTTTACTAAATAAGCAAACAAACAACCCTGAAGCTAATTGCTGCTTTTTGATCTTATTGAATGGCTATCCAAAAATCCTTTGTGTGCATAAGAAAATCTTTTTTTAAACCCAAATTCCATTACTTATATTGGTCACTTCTACAAACTACTTTAGAGATTATGCATCATATTTAATCACCTATTTTAAATATTGAAATTGAATATCTGATAATGGCATTTACTTTATTCCTTCAATTTGCTAAACTAAGAGAGACTCACCATCCATTGGAAGGAGTTTTATCTGGTTCTAGCAAACATGTTCTGAGCAATTAAGTTCTCAGATCTAAAACCTTGCCTTTTATATCACCATTCCAAAATTCAAATGAGATTTCTAATATTAGCTGTGGGAAGAGTAGACTTGCAAATTGAATGGCCACTGATCACCCACTTGCCTATCACTGGATCTCAAATTACCATATATTAGCTTTCTGTGAGTTATAGGATCACCAAAAGTACTGAAAACATGCCAAATACTTTAGTGCCTAATAGGACAGGGCAGGACAAGGCTTTCCTTACACCAGCACTTGCGAACTAGGCTGACCTTATCACAGTGAGTAATAAGTTTGAAAAGCTGAGAGCAAGTTGTGATAATAAGGTCCAGGACATAAAAGTGAAATTGGCAAGTGACAAGGAAGGAAAAGTGAGCCAAAGGATAGAAAAGGAAGGGCTAAATGGGAGGCACAGTAGGATCCACAATTATCAGTGCCCTAGAGGCCAAAGATCGAGACTACAGACCTTCAAAGTTAAAAGCCAGCTTCTAAGGATGCACTCTACAAGAAATGAATTGTCAGTTGAAGCCGGTTGCTGTCTAAATGAACATAAAAGAATTCCTTTTTAAAAATGTGTTGATCTGAGGACTTTATAAGACCTCTCACACTTGATTTAGTCAACTGAACACATCTTTGTCAATCCTGTAAAATTAAGTACCTATCTCTTTTGTCCTCTTGCAGCATGGATATCTATGTAGATTCATCAAGATAGACACAGTCTCTACATTTGATTATATAAAAATTGGAGGTTAATTTTTCCAGCAGTTCAGTCAAAATGAAATAGGGTTTTCCAGTCTCTTTAATGAACTCTGATATGTTTGTTGAATATAAGATCTTTACTAATTTATAGTTGAGATGAGTATATATAAAATTTCCCTGAACTTCTTTCTTTTCCCTGAACTTTTCTTCCTGATTACAATTTAAGTAAAAAGTACCATAATTAATTTCAGAATGTAAATGTCTCACTCCCACTTGCCATGAATCATTTTTTAAATTGCCCTATTCCTTGACCTAGTAATTATTGCTTGTCTGAATTACATTAGCTCTCCCCTCCCCCAATCAACCAATTCTTACTTCCAGACAATATGTTATAACATTATAAAAATTTACAAGTATATGCTACAAACCAAAATGAAAAGCTATTATTTTTTTATAAATACACTAAATTATATTTTATAAATCCTTTTGTCTGGCAAACATCTATTCAACCCTCAAGTAAGACTGCTGCATGAGCCTTATGGAATACTGTTCCTAATCTAATAGTACCATAAAGTCTGCCTTAGCAAATTGTAGCTCATGTATATCAGGAAAGAAACAAATTTCAAGTATCCTCAACATTTCAATTAAATAATATACAAATAAAAATCTCCCACTTAGTATCAAAATTTGGTATTTAAACTAAGACCAGTATCTATAAATTTGTGTTGATGATACCCATCTGTAGTCCACAACACATCTTCTTCTCCTTTCTTTCAAAACTTTTCTTACATTTTTCTCGGAGGGGGAGGAATTAACTCGGTTTTCAAGAATATGCAAGCTGACAAGACATACAAACCTGATAAATACCAATTTATAAATTACTGAAATTAATTTTAGAATGCTAAATGAGGGAAAAATTCATTTTAGACACTAAAGCTCCGTGCTTCCTATGCTCTCAGAACACATGGCCTACACGGCTCCTGAGTATTCTCTATGGCTACTTTCACTAAAGCTATCTGCCTGCTGCATTCCCAAGTTTCCCAAAGCAGAAGCTAGGGGTCCATTTATCACTGCACCGTTCACAAAAATGTTAGCACACAGCCTCATGGTAAGAAGCAGCATATCATAAAAAGAATACTGTAGCTATGAGACTTGGACAGAGCTGAGTTTGAATCTTAGACACATGCTTTATTCCTCTGAGCCTAATTTAAAGCATCATTGTGATGACGATATGAAATAATCTGAATTAAAGCATGTAGAAAAGTTTTAGGTACGTGGTGGGAACACAATAAATGTTAGTTTTCTTCATTTCTTCCCTCACTTAAATTAAATAATCAAAACTCAAAAAGAACATGTTACACAGACATTTCCGAACCAAATAATTTGACAATGCTTTCACCTTATAGTCACATAGCAAATGATCTTGTAAAATGTGCATTTGGTAGTGTGACCACTGACAGTAGAAAAGTTATAATATTCTCTATATATCTAACAAGCCAAAGAGAAAAAGAAAAAAAAATCTGTGGCATTGATATAATCATAGGTGAAATGGAGACAAAAATCATTTAAAATTTTATCTGGGACCTAAAACCCTAAAAGTGGTACTAAGAATTATTTTTTTAAAGTGCAATTTTCATGTAGAATTTTTTTTAAAGGTAAGTAGAGATATATATTCATTCTTGAGCACTTTCATAATCTCTTGACCAAGTAACCAAGTAAAGAAGAAAATATTGACCAAGGATTCTTTCTCCCACTATAGCTATTTTAGCAGCCTCTAAAGTTCTTAACAGACCTGGCTACCTTTGGAAATATTGTTGGATAATAAAATCAACACAAATGCAAGAAGAAAACCAAATATATTTGTGACCTCAGATCTAGGAGTCTTCCTTCCAACTTTCAGCCAAGGGAATTCTTCACTAAAATTCTGGGAATCAATCAATAAAATGCATTACCTTTAAGCTGAATGCTACAATTTCAGTATTGCAAACAGGCTCATTAAACTACTGCTTCCATATATGCATATACTCAGTCTTCCCTTACATTTATTCACTCACCTTTTTGAGAAAAAGAACTACGTTTTAATTATTTAAGCATGCCTTCTTCACTCTTCAAGAAACTAACATTATAATACGAATAGGCACTTGAATAATATCAATACAATTAAAAATAAATGAATATAATGAACAGAATGCGGCAATAAACAAAGCAATCTAAGATCTGAGTCCTTCTAAATGAAGAGCCTGCTATCGTCATGGTATCTCAGTATCACTAATAGTAATAACCCTCTAGGGCATTATAACTTTTCAGTAGGTATCAGACATAACACAAATCCAATATAATCAGTATTAGATGTAAAATACGAACTTAGTAGCACCAATATAAAGATCAGTTACCCCAGATCCAGTATAATTATTGTGACCTTACAGTATTACACAACTTGAGAAGATAATGAGAAAATTTTAGCAGAGCAAATTCTACCTCTACCTAAAATAAGTGCTTTAGAAACTCCTATGCGATATGATTTTACTTATAGACAACTTGAAAGTTATCAATCAGTCTCAGATCTAAACTACACTAAATTGATGGAGTCGACTCTTGTGTTTATATACTACTCTACAATACACCACAGGGTTTAAAAAAAATATTGGCACACACAATTATATGCAGTTCTGACTTGCTTACCAGGGATATGCCCTGAGAAATACATTGCTAGGCAATGTCACCGTTTGAACAGTGAACTTACACAAATCTAATGATCTATACTACATGCCCAGACTATATGGTATAGTCTATTGTTCTTAGGTTACAAGACTGTGCAGCATGTTAATGTAGGAATACTATAGGCAAGTGTAACACAATGATAAGTACTTGTGTATCTAAACATAGAAAAGGTACAGTATATAGAAAAAGTACAGTATATAGTATTATAATCTTATGAGACCACTGTGGTATATGTGATCCATCACTGACTGACACACCATCAGGTGGTGCATAATTGTATAGAATCTATTATCAAGCTTGCAATTTCCATAAAACATTATTCTGAAAATTCATTTTGTTAAAAGCACTTTCATAAATACAAATGCTAAAGTAATCTGTATTTTAAATGACACTAAGTAATAGTATTGTTTAGGCAATGTTGCTACAGAAAACAATATATAGCTAGCACATATATATAACAAGTGGTGAAAAGTTAAAGATCTCAAGAAATATTTGAATATTTTTCAAATTCCAGTGTTATAGCTAATGTAGAACTCCATATCATGTATTATTTAGCATCTATCTAAATAAATAAGAAGCATCATTTGATCCCAAAAATAACAGCTCTGTCCTTTGGGAAAACATCAGCCTGATCAAGTTGCTCAAAGAATCTGAAAACTGATTCCTTCTGCAGATAGTTTCCTGTATGAGGAAAGAACAGAGCCATGTGCCAAAAGGAAACCAATGTAAGTGCCAAAATAGAGCCAGAATCAGGTCGTTCTTCAATCGCTTTTGTTGTCTGTGAGGTCAGAGGGACACAAAACTGAGTAAAGCACATGTTTGCTCTTGGAAAAGATTCTGGACATCCCATTGCTCATCATAGTGACCTCGCTCTTGGTTTATATTTTAATCAGTTCAGATGAATCAATTCACTCAGAAAGCAGATGAAAATTGGAAAGTGACCAATATTAGAAGCGAAAATCTTCATTCAAAATGCCAGTCTGCATTTCATGATGATGGATGAGAGATCAGACATCTTTAGATACAGCTTGTCCAGTTGAAATATTGAGAGAGTGCTTGTCTGATAATGATCTGAGCTGACCTCTTAGGCTAGTAGCTCTTAAACTTTCGCATGTATAATTTTCACCTGGAGGGTCTGTTACGCACAGCTTCCTGGACTTCATCCACAGAGATTCTGAGTAGATCTGAGGCAGAGCCCACAGATTTTCTTTGTTATCCAGCCTCCAGGTCATACTGATGGCTTTGGTCCATGCACTGACCACACTTTAAACAGCACTGCTCTCACTGTCTTTGGTTTTGAGATGGGCCACTTCTGTGTTCTAGGACCTCTCACAATTCAGCTGTAGTGACAGCTAAGTCACATAAAAGAACTCTAGCAAAAGTTGAGAAATGTGCATTAAAAATGAATCTTAAAATTCCTTTGTAACATAGTTACTGAAACCAACGCTATAAACGCTGATTTTCTAGCTCTAGTTTTGTGCACACTAGGTTATCTCCAATTATCTCCAGGGGTGATATAACAGTTTCACAAAATTAATTTTACTCCATTTAAATTTAACAAGGTTCACATCTGGAAAATGAATGCAGAATTTGTTGGTTGAAATGAAAGTAAAGAACAGCTGAATCCATTAACTCTGCTCCTATAACCTAAAGCTCTTTGCTTAATTTTGTTAAATTCATTAAGGATTTTGCTTTTAACTTGGACCTTGTGCCTTATTCTAATAGAGTGGCAAAATGCTATGGTCAAGTTGCAAACTATTTATGGAAGGGTAATTATAAATATGTAAAGGCTCTGGTGAACCCAGTAACAGGCAGTGGCAGGGGTGGCACCATCATTCTCTTGTTAAGGAGATAGATGACTTACACGTCCTTCCTTTTACTAACGTATTCCCTTCCAAAATTAGTTACTGAATATCAAAATGATAGCTCTTAAAAACTGATGATTTACCTCTATTCATCTCCAGGTGGGTGGTAACTATTTAATTATTTTTAAAGGAATATGTATACTTTCCTAAGTGGAAGAAAAATCTTTCTAGAAGCAAACATACAACTTGATTTCTAACAGTCTTCACAAAAAGAAAAAGGTTGTTCTAAATATATGAGAAAATATTAAATAATGTCTTTCAACTTCTGTAGCTAGTTATGGAAATCGGATTTTATAAATCAAAAAAGAAGAAGAAAAGCAGAGGAACTATTGTGTGGGGGGGGTATTTACATTCTTCGTAGGGAGATAAAGTTAATATATATGTAGGAAAATATAGAAAACGTGTCAAACTGTCTATGATTGCAATAGAAATATAAAAAGGATTCATGACTGTGAATTAGAATACCAGAAATCCTCTTGGAGGATGTGGAACTTCCACTGAACCTTTTCAGTGAGCAAGATTTAGACGATGAAGAGAAAAGGCTGGGCATCAAGAACAAAGACAAGAGGCGGGAACTCTGAATGAGTGTATGGAAAGGGAAGCAGTGTCTCCAGGGAGCAGTATTGCCTCACGGGAGCCGAGGCTATGGGCTCCACAGTAGGAGAAATAGTTTGAGAAAAGAAAGGTATTGCAAATTATGGAAAGTCCTAAAACAGGGCAGAAGAATTGGACTTGATAAAGTGGGTAATAAAGAGCCATAGCAGACTTTAAGCAATGGCAATGACACGTTGTTAACTGGTTTTAGGAGATCAGCCTGGTAGACTTGAGAAAGGAGAGATTATGAGCAGGATGAAGCATCAAGAGGAGAAACACAAACAAATTGACAGTTGCATTTCTAGAAAATGCATGCAAGAAAAAGAAACACGCTGGGTAAAGAAATGTTAAAAATGTTACAGTAATCATCCACGGGAGGAAGGGGTAAGCTACAACTACAAAGAAAAGCAAACAGAACAGAACAAACTACATATGGACCAGGAAAAGTACTTCTTTGCTGTCTCTTGAGGTAGAAAGTGATTTCTGTACATGTCAGTTTCTATGTACAGTTTGTGAGAAGGTCGATATTCGCAGCACCTAGTTTTACAAGAAGTCCTGAAGGAGATGAAAAGCAACACAATTGCTTGCCGTTTTTCTCAGATCACAGAACTTTTTGCTTTTACAAAATACTAAGCAATACATAAGAAAGAATACACTGAATATGTGTAATGATCCAATAGAGCTGTGTCTAAATCTTATCGATTGGCAGTCAGACATTGAATATATACTTAATGAGGACCAACCATGTACAAGCCAATGTGTTAGGTGCCACAGACAACACAAACAGAGTTGAGGTCAGCTGACAACTTCCGCAAGCACCACACATACACAGGTCTCTGCCCCCGCCTTCTATAGCAGTCATGAAAAACAAGCGTCAAAGGGAAATCACCACACTCTCTTGAACAATAACATAACTGTTTTATCCTTTACTGAAGAAAGTTTGAATTTCAAGAAGACAAGAAAAAGTGGAATTCTCCTGAAAGTGGAGTTTAACCACTATGTTTGTTACCCATTCCCTTTCATAAAAACTTCCATGTAAATAATTTATGCTATGGCTTTTATAGTTCAAAAGATATAATCAAACCAGGTGTTGATCACAGAAAAGAGGGAAGGAGGCGGACAGGGCAAGCTTAATCTTTCCCCATTGTTATACCTTGAGTAAGAGAAGCATACATTTTCACTAGATCATTACAAAACTTGATGGCTTTTACATGCCTGAGCACATCCTCCATGTAAATGCATACATTGTGATTATTATAATTAAGCTACTACCTGAAATTTATAATATAGGCCGAAAAACAAACTATATCTTTTATTTTGTAGTCACCTAAACTATATTGGTCAAATGCTTTTGGGAAGATTCCCTACATATACAAATCTAAATGGCAAAACCAAATACGTGAATGAGCTTGTGAGCAATCTCTTGTAGTTTCTGTTTTGCCTTCCAACAGAATGAAATCAAAGAAGACAATAAAAACAACTGAAAATAAGTAGCTTTACTAGCATCTTTAAATTTTAAGTTCTTGCTGTTCCGAAAACTAAAAATTGGGCTTGTTTGCTACAAGGCATAGTTAAATGAAATTATTACTGTAAAAAGTTTGTGGAGATTTTCTAGAAGCTCATAAAATAAAAAACTGTTGCCCAACATGAACACATTAATTAAACAACAAAAAAATAAATAAAAAATAACCTCATAATAATGGACTAAAGAATTTTTGCCTAAAGAATTTTCAGTACAAAAGTCCTTAGCATTGTATGACACAAGAATAAACATGAAAAATTATCTATTCAGTTCTCATCAGCTTAAAAAAATATTATAGCATTGGCCAGTAGTGATTTCTAAAATCAAAACCCCAAACGGCCTTGGCAACATATTTTACTTTTCCAAATAAAAGCGAAGCAGGAATGCTTAAAACTATTAATACAGAGAAAAAAATTTAAATCACTTTACAACATCACTTTAAATCTTCCATATGTTCAATAAGTAAATTCTCATGCTAAAATGCAGTGTCAGTTTTATATTATGAAAGTTACAATATAATGGCATGTTATGTCTCAACTTATGCAAACACTTTCAAACATTTGAAGTAAAGTTATTTTCTTTAAGTATCATCTTACTATGCACAGTGTTCAAAATTCTAAAGTTGCATTGCTTCTCATTTTACTGTATTTGGTTCTGTTCTAAAATTAAATGTATCAGACAGAACACAATTAAGGAAAAGAATAGTAGTTATCTGTTTTTCCTTCTTTGAACATACAGATGTTCAATGATCATACCTCACCAGTACATGCCTACTGCAACTCATGTTTCACTTTTCAAATACCCAGGGTTTAAAACAGAGCAGACTGCACTTTTGATAACATCTGCTACAACAAATAACAAAAAAAGAGTGTGAAGTCTGATGAATGTTTAAACAGAACATTTTTTATGGATCAGCTAAATCTTTTCTGCTTTTTAATTAAAAGTAAAGAAAATGGAACTTAATTATCCTGTAAAGATTAGCTTGTGGGCATCTTCCTGTAAATTACTTCTAATTGAAAGCAAATTGTCAAGTGACATTCAAAGTACTGTCCTTTAAAACACAGCTGTTCTACTGCTGATTTCAGTGCATTGCAGTGTTTTCTTGTTACAATACAGCATATTTGAATATTTTAACAATTTCACTGGTTTTGTATAGATTTCCATTTAACATATCTTAATCACATTTCTTCATGTGAAAAAAGTTAGCATCCTTAAGTGATTTGCAGCATCTTGAACTCGTCTATCATGAGTGAGATTTACTTTTTAATTTCTTTGCTTAAAGTTACACTGCATCTGGACAACGATGGTTCAGGAAGTAGGTGGTTCTATTCACTGGATTACAGTCACAATCTCTTTATAAATGTTTTAAAATATATGAAATGTTCAAATGAAACTCATACTAGAAACTGAAAACAAGCAACTTTTCAGAATTTAGAACTTAAAAAAAAACTAGTCCTTTTAAAATGTTTAAGTAATACTAAAAGGCAATATGCCAACAGCTAGCATAGCAATTCTAACGCTAGACTTTACTATGAAGACTGAAAAGAAGCAAATGAGGAATATAAATACATTAACCCACTAAAATATGTTTCTGCTTTGATCCATTTATATATTTATCCATCCACTGACTATTGTTGATCAGCTACTACTGCCTAACTCAGCTCTGGGAACATAGCAAGAAATTTTTTTAAAAAGCAGAGTCCAATTCAAATGAAGCATAAACTCCAGAAAATGAGAAAAAAATTAATTCTAGATAGTTTTTGATGCCAGAGGCTGCTTGAGTTCCTGGGCTTAGGTTGTTTAACACAACCTAACAAACAAACAAACAACAACAGCAACAACAACAAAATTTTTGCCTGTGTGGAGTGCTTTTTTTCAGGTGATGACACGTGCTTTAAAGAAAAATAATCAGAGTAAGGTGGTAACCTATGTCAAAGGAGGCATTATCTCCTATGAAGTGGCCAGGGAAGGACTCTCTACTAAAATGACACCTGAACAGAACCCAGAGTGAATCAGTGAGTGAGAGGAACACACAAGTACAGTTCAGTATGAGGGAATAGGAGGAGTTTCCTCAGAAAAATTAGGACTCCAGAAAGAAAAATTTGGGTAGTACAAGAAAATAGTGAGAAAGACCAAAGTTTGGAAGATAAAAGATTATTAATTATAATGTTTGAAGTTTTATATTTTTGCATGACTCAAACTAGGAACCCAACTATGTCTACTTTACCTTTCAGGTAAGTTAAAAGAAAATTTGTTTTTAAGTCGAGTCTCACCGTGTTGCTGGAGTGCAGTGGCACAATCATAGGTACTACAGCCTCTACCTGCTGGGCTCAGATTATCCTTCCGCCTCAGCCTTCCAAGTAACTGGAACTACAAGCACACACAGGATACCCAGCTAATTTTTTGATTTATTGTAGAGACAAAGTCTCACCAAGTTGCTCTGTCTGGTCTTGAACCCCTGGGCTCAGGCAAACCTCTTGCTTCTGCCTCCCAAAGTGCTGGAATTACAGGTGGGAGTCACTGTGCCTTGCCCAGGTAAGTGAATTTTATGTTCTCAGGCATTTAGCTCAAATCCTATACAATACATTTATCTTATTTCTACATAACGATATGCTAATGTTATTCTCCAGAGTAAAATAATCTGGTTGATTTGCCTTACTATAACTGACTGTACAGATAAATAAGTAGATAGTTACATAGCTGGCAAGCATGCAGGCAGGCAGACAGGTAGATAGGTAAGATTTAAATATTAACACTGAAAGTTTTTTCAATAAGTAAAAAGACATCCTATAACAGTGCAGGATTAAATCTTAGCCAGAATTTGGACTCTGCTTTTCATGGCAATATTTGTGGAGCTGTCCAAGAAAGGATAACCAGAAAGCAAAATTCCCAGTCTTATTGCTATCTGCTCAAACATATCAGCATATTCAGTTAATAATAAGATAAAAAGAAAGTTTAGAAAAAGATGGTCAAGATGAAAACTTTCGGATAATTTTTAAAGTCACATCAAAAAAACTTTAAAAGAGAGAGAATTGTCTGGAATTGTTTTCAAAGTAAAACCATGGTTTTCTTTTGTGTTGAACTAATTTGGGTTCATGTGTTCTTGATATTATAAGTGCCATTAATTACCTTTAACAAAATTCATGGAAGAGGATTAAAAAAAATCTGTGTCCTAGTAATCACATATATATAATAGTTGAGATTGTTCTTAGGTAGAAAATACACAGCTTAAATCATGTAGTAAAAGAAACCTAATATTTTAATTAGGTATTTAAAAGTTTTCAAACCAAGTTTGTACTATGGATTTAAAATTAAAATCTCATTTTAGGATGAAACATTTAAACGATTCAACAATGCACACAATCAACACAACCCTATCTATCGTGTATCCATGGCTTAGTTCCAGATATAAGGGACGTAAAGTTTAGGAGATGAGGCACCACTTGTGCATAATTAAACCAAAAATCAAGAAGACCATGTAGAAAGATGGAAAATATTTCTTTTTATAAATACAATAAATGTGTATTTACATGACTTCATGTATAAAACATAAAACTATAGAAAAATATAAAAACTAATGTAGTTGGGTGGTAGGGTTATTTTTTATATTGTTTTCGTAAGAAATTGGGGTCAGTTTACTTCTTCTGTATCTTTATTTCCTGAGTTATACAACATATACAATGAGCTTTATAATTTAGAATGATGATGCAGAGTTTCTATAAGGTCTTTAATCATCATAAGTTTCATTTTTTCCCCTAAAAGTAAATATAAACTCTTCACTGAGAATTTCAACAAAGGTTGCAATACAACAGAGTTTTTGGATAACTATCAGTTAAGCTCAATTAATCAAAATACCTCATGGTTCATTCCAGTTTTTACCTGATATTGTGTACAAGGATACTTAAGAGCAGTTGGGTTTTGCTGTCACTTTCTTTGTTACAAGGTTTGTACACAATTACAGATCACATTATTCCAGCCTTCAGAACTGAATGGGAATTGAGCAGCTGAAGTCCAGCCCATTCCTTTGAAAAGGAATGTCTTCCAGCTATTTTTCTTTCTTATTATATTGAATTTTCATATGGATCTAACTATGGATAAATAAAAGCCAGAATAGCTTTGTGGCTGATCTATTCTCATTTCAGAATTTTGGCATTAAGAAAAAATCCAGTACCTAATCAGTTAACATTCAAAGACTTGCATGTCTACCAAATAATAGTAAAATCTTGTAGTGGGACAATTTAAACCCAGGCTCCTGGGCTAATTTATCATCTTTTTCTGTAACTCCATAATGGTTCTTTGGAACTGAGAAAGATAAATGGATCCCTGAGAAACAAATATTTACAAACCTTTTGAAAATGATTTTTAAGTAGAAAAGGAAATATTCCATATGAAAATTCACAGCACAGGGTCAAGTGGTATGTGTGCTGTTCAATCTCATAATCATTTATAAGTAAAATCAAACAACTCCAGATTGCAAACTTATAAACAATATCTCAAATTCCAGTAATCATTTTACTTGATTGCAAAAGTGAATGTTGACTTCCTATTTTTAAATGGATTGCCTAATATGTCGATCGTCTTTATTGGTTTATTGCTGTGCTTCTCACTCCATACCTAAAAACAAATAGACAGGAACTAAAATGCAAAAACATCCACAGTAAACTCTAATCCCTGAGTTTTACATGGTCACACATCAGCTGTTAATATACCTTCCTTCTTACCCAGAATAAGAAATATTCCTTAATTTAAAAAAAAAAAGTATTTGGAAGATAGCAATATAATCAAAAGCCTTTTACTTTGATTATATGAAAAAGCCCTGGAGAAACAAATATGTCAGCAATCTCAACCTAGGTAACCATGTCAAAATCTGACACGTATAGTATGATGAGACACTACAGAGATAACATAGAGCCCCTCTCCTTGCTTTTAATTTCTGGAGTGGCAACTCACATCCTAAAGTGGCAGATTGTAAGTCTTGGCTTCATGTAAAAAAGACTACATTTAAGAAAATAATATATGCAAATGCAAAACAGGGACTATTCAGTATCACATAAATATAAACAATACACTTTTTGCTATTTGTTACTGTTTCTTTGGTCCTTGCTACACGACTATTCATCTATCCATACAGGCTATTATGTGGCTTGTAAAAGTCTCAAAGAATTAACAAAATATACAAATCAAAATGCCATTCCAACATTTAAAATATCACACACACACACACACACACACACACACACACACACACACACACACAGTCTTCTCAATGTCCTTGAAATTGGATAGGGATATTTTGGAAAAGTCAGTCAATAATATTGTGAGTATTTTTTGGAGTAGCCTGTGACTTAAACATCACCCTTAGTGTGTTGATTTTTTCTTATCATTTTTGTTTTCTTTGTTATTATTTTTAATATGGTAAACATGTCCAACGGCTGTAATATGTTTTTCTAATCCAAAAATGAATGATAAAGACAAGCAACTAATTTGAAATTTAAACACTTGAATAAGCTGGAGGGGGCATAAAACAGAAGCAGTAAGAGAACATAATGGAATGGAAATTGCTCAGACTCACTGTGCAACAGGGCAAAGCACTCTGACATATGCCATGTCTCTAAATGAGGTAAAGGTATATCACATGCCACCTTGGGGTTGTGTGTCACTGCTTCCTTGGTATGCCATTCACTCATTCCTCTACCTGCCACATACCACTAAGTGTTAAAACCTTTTGTCATCACATATGAAATATAACCTCTTGGTGACAAAAGAAACAAAGTACTTGAATGGGGCCCTGTCTGAGTCTTCACACATTTCATATTGAATATGCATTTATTTTTCACATTAAAGTTGATGGCATATCCTATTAACTTCATGTAATAAATAAATAAAAGTAAAACTTCGTAAGTCTATACCAACTCTAAGATAAATCTCAAAGCTTATGAGCTATAAAAAATAAGGGTTTTATCCACATTGATGACTGGAAGTTTTGTTTCATACAAGCTTTTAATTGCAATCAGTAAACTTAATATTTTTTTCTTGGTTGGATTTGAGAATTTAATGTCACCATCTATGCCTTGAACGACACAGGGATTGTGGTTCCCACCACATCTATATCTAACTCTGCCACGGATGTGCAGATGATGAACAGATTTTGGAAAATGGCAAGGGATTACAATAAGCCATACCAAGTGAATTAATAATATAAAAATAATCACATTTAGATTGAATACTTTCTGGAAAGTATATATAAAGTACTTTCAGTATTTATTACTGACACCTAATGGTTCTCAGGGGTTTTTATTTTACCCCAAATTGTCTAAATTTCCTAATAACATACTTTCTCAAATAAGCAGACAGCCCCTGATTTAATTCCATAGCTCCTTTTTAAAAAGCAGTATGGTATGCCTTTCCTGACATTTCATTCTACATTGTACCTATGTTTGCATCTGGTTTCCTTAGACTATAAGCTATGAGAGGACAAGACCCATGGTCCAAAACTGCCTGGCATTTACTAGTGTTGATGTGCCAGACTCATTTCCATACACATGATCTCATCTTATTCCTTGTTGGATCCTTCCATTTTGCAGCAGAAGCCCTTTCACTGATAAAATAGAGGTATGAAAATAACTCCCCAAACGTAGTCCAAATACTGGCTCTATCTACCTCAGTATAACCTAGAACAATGTCTCTAAAATGGGGTTAATCATTCCTGTCCTTCATAAAATAAGATAATGCAGATAAATAATATACACAAATTAAATTAAATGTATAAAAAGTGCCTGACAGATTCTCTAGCACACAGGAAGGTTCTCTTCCCTTTTCCAGAAGTAATATGTAATACACAACTATATTTATAATAACTGCATATCACTGTTGCACGGGAGAAATGTTAAGTGATAGAAACAAATGTTTATTGTATTCCCTTCCTATTTGGTTTAATTTCATATGTAACAACTAAAAGAAAAGTATGTCAAAAACTCAATCGATCCATTTATCTACTCAAATATCTATGCCTTAACAGTATTTACTGTCTGTTTTTCTCTTCCATTTTTTTAAGTTCAAGAGAAATCATTCAAATACTTGTTAATTTCAGATGCATATTATTTCCCAGAAAATATATTTTGAAAAAACAAAATGCTAAAACAGAGGAAAATAATATTTAGAAAAATATATACTTAAATTTAATGATGAAATTGATTTTTAAATACAAGTGGGAAAAGATAACACATCCCAGAAAATAATAGAATCACCAAATCCCAAATGAAGGTTAGAAATTGGTCTATGTGTTTTAATGTTTGATTTATTCAGGGATTATAAAAGTGTTATCACACAACATTTCTATTCTTAATTTATCTATTACACCAATCTCAAAATGGAGACACATGAAGGGAAATAGATTTGATCTATTTTTCTTTTCCATACTAGTTGTGTTTGGACAAGCTGGACAGTATTTTTTCCTGTTGAGTCAGTCTGCTCCATGAAAGATATGAAAAGATACTAGTTGGCCAATCACCTGAAGGACCTTCCTTTAAGGAAGCATGAAGTTTCTTTGATGGAAGAAATAATGCTACTGTACAGGGAAATTCCTAGTCATGACATGCCTCTTGGCTGCATTATCTTAGAAATACAGAGCTTTTTTTAAAAAAAGAAGAATCCCAATAAGCTAGAGATGTGAGCACAGAATCATACTCTACATGACTGCCATTTTCAAAAGATGAAAACAAGAATAAAACAGACCTTTGGGAAAAAAATGCAGAAAATTAAGATGTTTGTAAAAGATATTTTTAAGAAGCACCAGATTGTCTTAAAGTATATGTTGTAACCTATCACTATTGATATATGATAGAGAAAAAAATTATTTTGTAGAGATCCTCAAAATCTGTCAGCTGGTTTCACTAGATTTGATGTCAAAGCAAGTTGGGACTGGCAGTTGAGGGAAACTGCCAGGGGAGGGAGGGGCACACCTCATCAACAAGGGTACCTGCATAATGAACATTTGTATACCTAACCCTGAATTGTACTCCACATCTTTAAAATAAATAAATACATAAATATAAGTTCAATTGGTAATATCAAAGCAGTTTTATAACTAAGCATAAAAACATATTGTCATCTTCATATATACATTAGTTTCTAAGCAATAAGACATACATAATAACACAACTCTTTTACGTTTACCATAGGAATAATACATATATTTGTTTGATTATAAAACAATAATGTGGTCTTAGTTTTGAGGGATCCTAGTCACTATTGGTCTTACTTTCTTACTGGTGTTTAAATTAATCATTTCTTATTCAATGATAAAATTGTCCATGCATATAAAGTTGTAAAAATATCACACTTTACATGTTTGAATTTTTTCTTCAAGTGGATAGTTGTAGGTAGTTGAATTCATGATAAAACTGCTCAGATCCCTCCACTACATAACACTGTACATAACTGAATATAAAGGACAATGGCGATGCGTCTTTCTCTCTGTGGCACATAGAATCATACTACATAGATAAATGTTTTATTTACTTATTTACTTATAAAGGGGGCACACAGAAATAGATCCAGATATTATGGTATCTGATGCACAGTTGGGGGGGCCTCTATAAGAGAAGAATGTAAAATTATAAATTGATAGTAAATATGAAAAAAATATTACTTAGAGAAATCTCAGAAGTTACGAATGTTAAAAATCTGACAATTTTATTCCCAGTTCAACTGCCATTTGTCACGAACCTAATAATGCCTGTGGTCATTCTGAACTGTGGCAGAAGAAGAGTCAAAGAGGAAAGAATCAGCAGTTCTAACCAATTATAATTCAAATATTTTAATTTTGCATATTTTATAAATATATAAGACTAGCTGAATATACTGTTTTTGAGTGCCCTCCCAAGAGGGGCTGATTTCTCTTGAGTTCCTTGTAGTTCCTGGATAGTAGGCATTTGTCAGATTACAGTTGGCAAATATTTTTCCCATTCTATGGGCTGTCTCCTCACTCTCTTGATGGTTTATTTTGCTTTGCAGAAGACTTTCCGTTTTGAGATTCCTGACACTTGAGCTTGGTTAGTTTCCAGGTGAGTTGGTTGTTGCTGATACTACAATAATGATGAGGAGTTGATAGGTACCAATTAAATCCTAAAACTAAACTGGAGAGGCTCAAAACATTCTAAAGCCCATCAAGTATACAAAATCACCCAAGAACCTATCCCTACTTTACGCCTTAACTCCTAAGGTTCATTACTCCCTACCTCCCAAGGATCTTCTCAGTAATAAATGTAGTAAGTGATGATCCAGGCAAACCAGTAACAAGTAGTTCTCTACCCTGCAATGAAGATCATGATATTTTGAACAGCCCTAACTGGTCTACTAATATTGAGCTCGAAATTTTCTTATCTGCTTTCACTGGATAGAATGCAGAGTCAGAATGCCCTTTGGAATTCTTTCTTCTAAGTTACAAGACATAAAGCTAATTTCTTTTCTATATGAATTCCTCAGATACCTGAACGTAGGTCTCATATAACACCCAGAATGTTTTTCCTATTAAACATACCCAATTATTTCAGCTAACTGCCTAAATGTTATTCTAGTTGTTCATCTCAAGAAATACATGAGTTTTAAGGAGAACGTGACATTAAATATAATACTCAGCATATGATCGGGTATTGTACAAAGTATAATAGGATTCCTTATTTACTGCCAAACTGCAGAATCAATCTATATTCAACTTCCATTGAAGATGCAGTTAACTGACACACCTAAGACATTTTAATCTTAGCAGCAAATAAGGTTCATGCTTCTCCTGCTGTTGACTTTTAAACCAAAATCTACAATGTCAATAAAAGTTCATCATTTCTTTGATGATTAGTGAGGGTGAGCATTTTTTCATGTAACTGTTGGCTGCTTGTATTTCTCCTAAGAGGTGTCTATTCATATATTTTACCCATTTTTAACAGGGTTGTTTTTTGTTTGTTTGTTTGTTTTCCCCTTTTGGTGTTTTTGAGTTCCTTGTACATCCTGGATGTTAGGCATGTGCCAGATTTACAGCTGGCAAACATTTTTTCCCCATTCTGTGGACTGTTTCCCTACTCTCTTGATAGTTTCTTTTGCTTTGCAGAAGCCTTTCAGCTTGATGAATTCCGTTTTTCTATCATATCTTTTATGACATTCACTTTTGAAGAGTTGATCAGGAATTGGTTGCCTATTTCAATTTCCATAAAGGTGTTTCCTAAATTTTCTTCTAGGATTTTTATAGTTCAAGGTTTTACATTTAGGCCTTTGATCCATTTAGAGTTGATTTTTGTATATCGTGATAGACAGAGTCTTGTTTCAGTCTCCTGCATGTGATCAGTCCATTTTCACAGCACCATTTACTGAATAGGTTCTCCTCTCCCCAGTGGTTGTTGGTGGAGGCTTTGCAGATGAGTTGGTTGAGAAATTGAGGTTTTGCTTCCAGAATCTCTATACTGTTCTATAGGTCTATATGACTGTTCTTGTGACACTACCAAGTTGCTTTGAATACTGTATATTTAAAGATACCATCTAACTCCAGTCAGGATGATCATCGTCAATAATTCAAAAAACAGCAGATTCTGGAGAGGATGTGGGGAAAAGGAGACATTTCTGTTTTGTTGGTGAGAGTGTAAACTAGTACAACCTCTGTGGAAAACAGTGTAACGATTTCTAAAAGATCTAAAAATTGACCTTTCATACAATCCAGCAATCCTCTTTCTGGGAACATACCCGGAGGAACTAAAATCACTCTTTAAAAAGATACCTGCATGTGTATGTTTATTGTAGCATTATTCATAATAGCAAAATAACATGGAACCAAATATGCTGCCCTTCGAAAATGGACTGGGTAAAAAAATGTGGTACATTTACATGATGGAATATTATGCAGCCAATATAGAAGGACAAAATTATGAACTTCACAGCAACTTGGATAGAATTCGAGTCTATAACACTCAATAAAGGATTGGTAGTAGTGGGACACTGCTGGGCAGGGAGCACATAACATCAACAAGCGTATCAAACTTTGTATGGTGACCACTTATACCTAACCCTGAATTGTACTCAGATCTTTAAAATAAAAAAAGAATACATACACACTTTTTATTTTTTAAAAATCATAGTTTAGAAAAATAGAAATAAATAAAAAATAAATATTCACCAAGAGTTTTAGGACAGGATTCTAGCCTGCATAGAGTTTTAAAATTTGATCCTGCTAGTATATGTTTCCTATTAAAACGCATAGTGAAATTCATTTCATGAAAAATAATTCTAGATTTTTAGGCATGTAGTAAGTGTGTTCCCTCTCAGCCTTCAACAGTTGGGTCTATCTTCAGACAAATAAGTGATACATTTGTATTGGGTAATGTACCAGACCCAGCAGTTTAGGCATGACAGGTATTGGACAGTTTACTAAGAAACTCAGAGATCTATATGTTGCTATTTTCATACCCAGAAAAATAAATACTGGTTTGGAAAATGAAATTGGATGTTTCTCTTTCAAACAGAATCAACCCCATTGCAACTGATAAAGAGAAAGCAGTCTTTCTTCTTTTCTCTCCCCCCAAACCCTTTTCTTCTTTTTTTTTTTTTTTTTTTGGTCTGTTTGTTTTAGGAAGCAGTTGTAGTTGTTGCTGTTCGTTTGAAATAAATGCACGTTAATAACTTCCATTCCCTTATAAAGGGTTCATCAGCCTTTTTTCCCTGCAGCTCTCTTATTTAGCTTATTTTCTCTAGGTTAAATAGGTGAGTTCAAATGAAAATATTAATGTCCCATATTAGAAAATATTCAAATATCTCAAGCATTTCTCTTTAATTCAACTGCTCTGAGTCTTTTTTGTTTTTTCAAATTATCCCAGTTTGTGTTCAGTTGTGTCTCTCCTCCTATAGTAACTGTGCTTACTAATTCTTAGGTAATTTCTAAGAGAATATGACAACCTCTGTTCTCACCTCTTAATCCCTCTATGCTGAATTTGAATGAATGATTCAGCACAGATCACCAACTTGACTTTCTCAAAGGAAATTTTGACATTAGAACCAACATATGTGGCAGAAAGGTTAACTTATCACTTAAATATAAAAGAAGTTTCTCTATAATCTCCATATTCATGAAAACAGAGTATAAGGCATTATTAAGCATGGAGATGTCTTCAAAGAGTACTGTCAACTCATCTATTCCTGTCTGAGATGACACATTAGAAATCTTCAAAAGCATAAAGCCCTCTATGCACCTGTAGTTTTATTTTTTACTTCAACCATGTTCTCCCTGAGAAAAGGCTTACATTCTCTAATAGTAGCAAGTGCCCAGACCATTTCACTGAGCCATCTCCAGATGGAAAACCTACGAAGTGATTCTGGAAAACCTCAGTGAATCTTTAGTTTAGAAATAAAATTGCAACATTTCAGTGTTCCAGATGCCTCATGGTCATCCAGAGCTCCCAAGAAGCTCCATGGAGTTCTGAGGTCATACATACCCACTTATGTTAGCAGTGATGCATGTTATGTAAAATGAAATTAAAATGGAGTTAACATGGCTTCAACTCTAAAAATTTCACAACTGCTCCTCAAATAGTAGGGATAATAGTCAATAACAACGATTTCCAATAGTCATAACTTAATCTAATCAGCCACAAAATATCCATTGAGAAGAAATATATATATAATGAGAACATATCAACTGTTAATATAACGTATATTAATAATATAACATTGTTGTATTATTAGTGCTATTATATTAATATTATAACATGCACACTATTGTCACATGCATAGCTAGATATTGCATTGCTACCTAACAATAACAGTGCATAAGTCGAGAGACCCTCCCCCCCAAAAATATATTTTTTTTTGGAGAGTGGGTCCCTTGTAGTACAAGCTTCTCCTACTGAGTAAGTGTTCTAGGAATCTATTGGCATCAGTGTACCAGCCAACATTGTTGCATTCTGCTTAATTGAATTTTCTTTGGAGATTCTTTCAACACGTTTGTCCATGTCATGATGGGTGATTTAAAAGCACACCTGTGAACACCACACTGAGTATTCAGCCCTGAATGACTCTTTCTGTTGTTGCCCCAGATGAAAAAAGTACTCAAAAGGAAGCATTTTGCCTATGTGTAAGAGGTGAAAGAAAAAATGGCAGAAGCACTAAAAGGTATCAAAATTGACAAATTCAAAACCTGTTTTGAACAGTAGAAAAAGTGTCTTGATAGGTGTGTTGCATCAAACAGAAAGTACTTTGAAAGTGACTAAAGTTTAAACAAGTATGAATAAATACACAATTTTTTATAAATAAATTCTGGAGTAATTTTAGGTTCCCTCTCATATTATTAATGTTATCATATTGTAATAATGTACTGTTAATAATATTACATATATTGTATAATACAATAATGTAATGTGTTCTAATTGAAACCTACTCCCATAATATGGACAGAATCATGTAATTATCAAGGTGATTGCATTGTTCCCTATTGTTGAAAACATAAATGCTAAATCAATAAGTAGTTTGACAAATCAAAAGGTATTGGGCTGAATCACCTGAAAGTTAGTATCATTATTTTCGATAGAATCAAGGATCTCTTCTAGAAAGGAAGCCCATGATGGTGGATTCTGTGTCTACCATAGTAACCACATCATCCTCAGAACCTAACTTCATTTCTGAAGCATGTACTCAATTTGTTCAGTAAAATTTAATGGGCCTCAACATTTTTTCTTGACTTCAACACCATTCAAAGGTAACATCATTCAGCTGGGCCTTGACAGTAATTCCCAACCATTTTTCAAGGAAAGGTATTTACTTTACTCTTCCTCATCAAAGAATCAACTTTAAGAATTTTTTGTTGAACAGATAATTCTAAGATGTTCTCAACAGTCACTTTGTCACATTACCTATTTGATTTTCTTCTTAACATTTATACCAGTCTGATATTGCATTGTGCATTCAATGAGTTACTGTTTTTATTGCCTGTTGCCCATCTCTAGAATTTAAATTTTATGAGAGCAGCGCTCTTACCTTCTCAGTGCTCCATGGCCATACATGGACATACATAATACAGTGTCAGGCAGATTCAGACAAAGATCAAAATACATACGTGCTAATAGAATAAATAAAATTGTAGAAAATAAGTTTTTTATTTAGAAGTCTCCATCATTAATAAGACATTGATACGTTTTTCAAAAAAAAGAAAACAACATAAAATGGATTTACTGATTTTTGAGATAATTTTAGGAACATTAAAATAGGAATTCTAAAATCAAGAAATGTACTATATGTTTTTATTTTCTTTAAATTGCTCAAAGATTGATGAAGCTGCCAGAGTTCCTCATCAGCATGGAATGGCAAACGTCATCCAATAGTGAGATAAATCCCATGACTCATAAAGAAAGAAAGCATTTTAGTTGTTCTGGGCAGGTTTCTGAGTGATAATTCTCTAATTTATCTTAAGCTTTTAAAAACACTGGAATTAGCTAGTGACCTCAAAGGGTTCTGGATTAGGAAACATAAAAGCAGTTACACTGGCCCATTTTACAGGTGATAAAAAACTAAGCCAGAGGTTCAGTGAGTCTAGACAACCCTGAGGTTATCTAAAAGACTAGAGATTTCTCATTGCCGTGTCTCCTTCATTTTTCTCAACAACTCTTCCCATTTTCCTAAGGAAAAATACTTTGTACAATGTATGGCATGTGAAAGGAATTGAATAAATGCCAGTTTCCTTTACTCCTAAATTCATATTTGCTGGCAATAAATAACAACAAAAAAAAAAACCCTTAATATTTTCCAATCTTGAAACAGTTCTTAAGTCAACCAGTGATTCTTTAAAATCTCCTTCATGGCATCCATTATTATACCATGAAAAGTTGCACTGAAGAAAGCCACGAAGTTTTCATGGCAATTTTGCTCCTTTAAAGCTTAAAGTAAGTTTCTGTACTGAAAGATTATTTTTTTTTAATTAAATGAAAGGGAGGTAGAAAGTATGATTAAGACAGAATATGAAAAAGAGAGATGTAAACCATTCAGGAACTCAGTAGGTTCGTCAAGCTCTAGATTTTGTTTTAGCCCCCACTGCAGAGTTCAACTCTGATCTAACTACCAGCATGATTTTTTGGGCGTCTGTTTGCAGATGCAGTAGAATTATCAATCCGAACAGACACACAATCCGGGTCCAATGTCACTTCTCCTCATTATGTTAATAGTTAATACATGCAAATGAAAACACTCTAGCAATTTGATTTCTTTGAAGATAGTTTGCATATTGTCTTAGCCATAATGACTGTACACTTCTCTCAGCCTCCATTTATGCAAGGGTAGTGTAGTTCATTTTTATCAGCTCAAGTTCATTTTGGCTGCTATTGGAATGTATGTGCATGTTTCTTTTTTACCTTTAGCCTAATTACCATTCAGGTACCATAAGCAGATTTTTCATGCTATTGGTGTTTTTCTTAATTAAGAAACAAATGAATTCTCCCTAGCAAAAAAGATGGAACAACAGAATAAGATGCCAGGGGCTGATGTTCTGTTTCTTAATTGAAGCAGTTCTATTGTTCGGTGTCAGGAGTGAGGGGGCAGAAATGTCATAAGAGTAGAATGTTAATAGTACAAAAATAACATAAAACTACTTTTAAAAATAAAGAAGGAATACAAAAAAATGCTGTAAGAGCTTTGAAAACATAGATTTTTATCCACATAATAATTCTGACAGTAACAAAGTAGCTTCATTTACAAATCCCTCACACTTAGAAAGCCTGAGGTTCTAACCTCAGTCCTGAGAGATATGCCTGCCCCTCTCTGCTGGGCTAGTTAACTGCATCCTACTTATTTGCTCTTCATCAATTAAGGAGGCACCCAGGGGAACAATTTGTTTCTTTAATTTGTGAATAAACCATTTCTATTTTAATTTGCATTCTTTTTCTACCCACAGTAAAATCTCAATGTCCCATTCATATATTCAATATGCATTACTACAAACTTAAAGTAAGATGCATGCAAATTCATGGAGACAGCTCTCTCATTTCTCTTGAGATGATGAACACTTCAAGAAATCAGGGTTTTAGGTGATCTTTCACTCATCCTATACTGATGGCACAAATCTGGACTAGTGAATGGCATAAAGGATTACATTCTTCTATTTACTAACAGCTATGAACATTTTTTTCACTCATGGTTTTATTGCTTTCTCAAATTACTAAAATCCCATCTTATTATTTAACTCAAATTGTTAAAAATAAAAATCAATTCCTGTATTTCCAATAAGCTAATAAAAAACTTAACAAGAGGCATCTTATAGTATAATATATATTTATTTTGTTTTTTGCTTTTCCTGACAGGGAAAAAACAGTATAAGAGGGAGAAGGACGCCCCCAAAAAACATGGAAGTATCTTGTGGAGGGTAGGCCCTTGTAGTACAGGCTTCCATAAGTGTTCCAGGAACCCACTGACAACAGAGTATCAGCTAGCATTGTTGTCAGAGGCTGCATTCGGCTTCAGCATTTTTTTTTTTTTAAAGAGTCTTTCAATGCATTTGCCCATTACATGATGGATGATTTACAAGCGCACCTACCCACGTTGCATTGCATGTTCAGCAGTTTTTAACCCCAAACAGCATGACTCCAGTGTCCCACCCTCTCTATTCACTTATTCTTGCCCCAAGAGACTTTTTGTGTGTGTCCCCATCTGAAAAAGTCCTCAAATGAATGTTTTGTTGACATGAAAGAGATGAAACAAAAAACCACAGAAGCACCTAGAAGGATCAAAATTGATGAGTTCAAGAACTGTTCTGAGCAGCAGAAAAAGCATTTTGATAGGTATATTGCATCAAATGAAGAGTACTTTGAAGGTTACTGAAGTTGAAGCATGTAAGAATAAATATAATTTTTTAATAAATACATTACTTTCTTTCCCCCTTCTTGTCAAATATGGTCTCTAGGAATAAATTTCTAAATTACTGAATTTCTACTGATGTTGATCATATTTGCTGTCTTTCAGGTATCTGAGTTATATATGAGACACACCTATGAATCACATAGAGTAAAAGATTGTAATATGTATAAGTAATATGTATGTGAATAAAACATATCCTCATGTAGTTTCTTCCTTACATGAGAAAGGTCATAATAAACTTTCTTTGTCATAAATATTCCTATGCATAGTGGTAAATAAGGTGACCCTTTATTTTTTGAAACCTAATATTTTACCCTAATGTGGAATATCATGAAAAATACCTCTAGGTTGCTATAAAAGCAAAAGTTTTGAAAAATAAATACGTAATTTTAATTTGAGATGGTTTTGAAAACCTTTTAACAAAATACAGAAAATATCTTATGAGTCACCCAAAAGAAAGAAGAGAGCTCTTGATGAAAAAGGTCTGTGAGAAATGAATTTGTAGCACTCAAAATTACATACATACATGTAAATGAAGATCCTTTTGAGAATCTTTATTTCTGTGAAAGCCATAACTTTCAGAGTGATTACCTTACTCACAAAATTTGAAACCCTATGAAACTGTCAGGTGAATCCCCAATTCAATTATTTTTCATTTCACCACTTTTTTCAAAAAGTGTAAACAATGATAAAAAATATTTTTATGTCTGCTTTCTTTATGCTCAGATACATTAGAAGAGGATATTTTGGTCACTCACATTTAATAACGTCACTTATGTAACAATAAAATGTTGCATAATATTCAGTTATTGACTTGTTTTTTGATGATGTAAATTATGAAATAAGACCTAGGGACAGTGCATTTCTTTTACTTTCTTGTATTTCTATAATATTGGGATTGATGAGAAAGAGGAGAAAAAACAAAAAATTTTGGATTTGAGATTTGCAAACAGATTCTACGTATGAAAATGTGAACTAGAATGAATAAAATTGTGTTTCTAGAGACTCATGAAATTTTATTATTTTTCAAATTCCTCATGTAGAGACTAAAAATATACACTATCAATCTTAACCCAGCAGCAAAATGTTTAGAAAATATTCTCCTTACTGGTGCTGGCGATGTGAAGCTTTTGTCTTGCCCCACCCCCAGTCTCTAACTTGCTAACATGGTGTCCTGCCAAATTCTTGGCATTGGAAGTGAGGGGGAAGAGGCCATACCATAATGTGTTGATAATGAGGAGATAGAAATAGCAAACCAGCTGGATTGCCCTAATAAAGTATGTCTGGATTTAGAGACACAACAACTATGTGTTCAGGTCATCCAAACGCATTTTAACAAACTGGTTTCTTCGATGACCTTTTAAGATATTTCACTCAGGATCTTTCTAAATAAATGCTATGTATTAACTTCAGAACTATCTGGAAAAGCAAAACAAAACAAACAAAACAAAAAAGTTACTATTCACATTTTCTGGTAATTATTATTGTTATTATACCCAAAACACCTTGTGTTATTTAATGCCAAAAAATTAGACAACGATCAGTAACAGATTTCAGAATTTTTTTGAAAAAGTTGCTGGTTTATTATTTATATTTATATATATATATTTTATATATATATAATATATATTATGTTTATATATAATATATATATATACTGGGGGTGGGGCAAGACAACATATATATACATATATATGTTAAAACAGGCAGTAGTGGGAAACTGTCAGGGGAGGGAGAGTGGGATTGGCAGTTGAAGGAAACTGCTAGGGGAGGGAGTGGCATACATCATCAACAAGGGTAACTGCATAATCAACATTTGTATACCTAACCCTGAATTGTATCCCATATCTTTATAGTAAAAAAGAAAAAAATATGTATGTATATATTAGTGTGTGTATTGAGTATATTACATTTTATATTATTTTTATAAGTATTTCCCAGAGAAGCTTGAAATACTTTCCTTCTTGGGAATTAAGTATTTATTACTTTAAAAATTACTTTCGGTTGTCTGGACAAAATTACTTAATTAGAGTAGTCAACAAAATCTATCTTTTTATAAAACTTACTCCAACTAGGGGCACTATTTACAAAAAGAAAATACTTTATTTAAATAATTGTTAAAATATGCAAACCAAAGATCTTTAAAATTGTATTTTAGATTCCTGAGGATATTTATCACTACAAGAGAACAACTTCTTTTCTTGAATTTGATCTCAAAAATGCTGTAATAAAGAAAGTTTTATTTGTGTCTGCCTGGTACTGTTCTAAACTCTTTGCCTGTGTTAATCTATTTAATCTTCTCATTAGCCCTCGAATAGGTTTCTTTAATAATCTCTGTTTTAGAAATGGAGGAAACCGAGTCACAGATAAAGTACCTTGCTCACGGACACACGGCAAGAGATGGAATTTGAACCCTGTTATAAGACTCCAGAGTTCCCAAAGATTATAACATACTCCCTCTTTAAAGAATGATTGTATAACCCAATGCCCTTCTAAATAAAATGATAAGTACGTGACTATGCCACACGTTTACTCAAGTCCCATCTAAGTAGCCATTGCATTTTGTGTCTCGACGTTAGCATACAAGTTTACCTACATCCTTATTTTCAAGTAGACAGTTTGCAAAGTTACTTCTTGGGATTTTCAGACCTCTGGGCTAACACATTTCCACAGGGTGGTTAAAGAAGTACAGCACAATATTTGATCAGAAAGCACTGCATGTATCAGGCCTCCCAGTTCTGAAAACAGATCCTAGTAATATCAAACATCTTGATGATTATTCCAGAAATTTTATATAGTCTTCAGGAAAGAGGTAGTTCTAACTGGATCATCTTCCTACTAGACCTTGCTCTGAGTCTATTTTTAGTACTAATCACTAACTATCACCATGAAAACCACTTGTCGCTTTTCAACAGTTGACAGCTAGAACATCAGCAGGCCACATGGGAGCTAGGGACTGGGTCCACTTTGGGTTTGTTTTCCTCTGATTCTTTCCTTTATTTCTTTGGGACTTTAGGAATAGAGTACTTACATGGGAAGTTATACCAAAGCAAGGGCCATGCATCTTGGTAGCACCTTTGTCCAAACTCCTAATGTAAATTACCAAATAGGATAAAATCTTTAACAAATCTCCCTGGTTTGTTCAGAATTCATGAGAATGAATTGGGTGAAACCGATATTTTGGTAAGTTGAACCAAGACAAAAATGCTATAGGACTCTAGCAGGCAAAAATAAATAGCAAGTTGCATTACTTTCATAGGCTCTAGTTTTCTTCAAATTAGAGAAACAACTATTTCATTTGTTTTCAGGTTATAATTTCCCTCAACTCCATATGTTGCTTCTACTATCCAAACTTTATGTCAACTTCTTTAAAATTACTTGACAAAAGTTCAACATATTTTATTTTCTCTCTATTCTGCCATAATTATCAGGGGATATCTATGCTGGTATTTATGAATTTAGACATTCATATTTCCTTCGGGGGCATCCTTCTTAAATCCCACTGACACTCCAAGCTTTTGCCTCTACCACGCACTGATTCATTTCCTTCTGCTGCTGCTACTCTACTACTACTTCCCACAAGAACATATGACATAGTTTGGAAGATTTTCAAGGATACAAAATCCTTAATGAGGTACTAAAAAGAGCAACGTACTTGCCCTAGAACCAGTTTAAAAAATATGTCTGCACATGATAATATTAATACAAATGATACGTATCTTGAAATCTCTCTGAAGGTAAAACATTTGATATGGATGAGAGATGAACTATTTCGGGAAGAGCAGGACAAAATTTCTGAACTCAGGAGAACAACATTATGAGGATAAAATTCTTTTTGTAGGACAGAACCTGTAACAGTATATCAAATTTTAAAGAATAGACGCTTAATCTAAAACCAAGCTATCATATACTACTAATCTAGGGTTAATAACATAGTCATGACCTATGCTAAGAATAGAGAAATACTATGCTTTAAAAGGCAATGTATTTAATTTTTTTTCCTCCATGCTATTGCCTTCTCTAAGGTAAAAAAGAGGTTAATTTTCACTTCAGTGCTCACTTTTGGTATATTTTCATATAAGGTTAATAGGAACTGTAGAAAAAAACATTATCATTATAGCTACTCCTCCTATAATAATGTCTGAATTAGGCAGATATTGAAATATTTTATCAAATATTTTTTCCATTTCCTACTTTCTTCCTAGTCCCAACAGAATTTCTATCCTCTCAACTACACAACCCAGGGGAAGATTAATAATTTAAAACTTAATTATAATGGCAATATATTCCTGATTATTTCCTGCCCTTGAGCCCCTCCCCCAATCCCGGGTCCCCTTCCTCCCACACACAATAGGGTTTATTATTATTAGCAGTACTGGCAGTGATACCAAAATAACGTATTTACTTTCCAATGTATACATTTTAGCTTTTTTAGTTGATTTTTAATTGATGGTACTTTGTAACTGGCTAAAATTGTAACTGGCTAAAAAATTAAAACAATATTGACAGGCATACAGTAGAGAATCTATGTGCTACTTTAAACTCCCAGGCCTCCCAAAAAAGTATCAGCAGTAATTACTTGAACATTTTTTCATAAATTTTGTATAAAAACATGTGTCCACAATCTTTTCATTCTTTCATTTGTTTTTAATACAAGTAGAGGTGTGCCATGTTGAATTTTTAAATTTCATTTTATGTGTCTGAGGTAGTTCCGCATCAGCATAGATACATCTGTCTTGTCCTTTACAACACATGAGAGGATTGCACCATAATTTTATACAACCCATCCCCTATTAATGGACATTCAGGTGACTTCTAATTTTTTTGCTATTACAAACCATGCTGTAATGAGCACACCTGTGAGGGTTTCTACTGGATATGTGGAATTGCTGGGTAAAAGAGTATATGTGCAGTTTTAATTGCTCTAAAATGCCAGACTGTCTTTCAAAGAGAGTGCAACAACTGACAATCCCCATCACAATTACTTTACCCACTTGCTATCAAACATTTATTCCTCTCCATATTCAGTTATAAAACTAAACTAATGCATATGAATGAATGGAAAGCTACTACCAACAACAGTCGCATGAGTTAAGCACAAACCGATTCAATTAAAAAGATACTGCTCTGTTCGTTTATTTTTGCATGTGTTGTCTAGCCTCAATAAAATATTCATACCAAACAACTGAAAGCACTAAGAGATTGTTTTACCATCAGTTACAATGCCTTTATTACATTTATTGCTAAAAGTTAGACAGGAGCTCAGAAGGTGGAAGGTTGAATTCAAGACAATAATCATTGAATTTAGCAAAATGAAAGTTAATTGAAGCCTATTATCAGCTCACAGTTTTTGTTTTGCTTTGCTTTCTGTCTTCTTCTATTTCCAAATTGTAATTTGATAGGGTCATGCAAGTATCAAGCAAATTCAAAATACACTAATCAGGTCTATTTCAATGACCATCAATTACCTAAAGGATGAGTACCAAGTTATTTCACATAGCACACAGTATCCCTTAAAAATCTGGCTCCAAATCAGCTCTTAAGCTGCATTCTCTGTCACTCTTTTTCAAGTGCTTTCATCTTTGGCCACAACCATTCACAGGACCTTGAAAATGCCATGCCCTTTAATGTCTTTCTGCTCTCAGTCAAGCTATTGTTTCCACCGAGATACAATTCTCTCTCTTCATAAGGAGATCTCCTACTCATCCTTCAAAACCCAGCTGAAATAAGACCTCTTCCTAGATGCTGAGCCTGACTCACCCACACATCTCAGTGCCCAGATCACTTCATATCTCCATCTATCATGACTGATTAGATCATAGTTTAATTATGCCTTTTTTCCTACACTATTTAACACACTACTGGAGGGGACAAATCACAGTTTGTTCATGTTTGTATTCTCCCTTCCATATGGCCTAACACGGTACATAAAATTAGTACTTACTATATGCTTGCTTAACGAATATTGAATGAATGGAAGTTTTAATTTAAGTTAAATTTAAAGCATGTGGGTAACACTTTTTTCTTGTCGACAAAATTGCAAAATCACCTTGGTTTAAAAATACAATATAACTTGGATTTTGTAGAACCGTTCATTCAGCTGATATTCTTTGAGTACTTGCTATGGATCAGGTATCCGAGGAACTAGAGTTACAGAAGTGGACAAAACTGGGTATCATACACAATGAGCTTAGATTCCAGTGAAAAACCACATAAAAAAATAAGGAAATCAGCTAACAAATACATAAATAACGAGTTAAAGAACAAATTGAGGCAGTTTGAAATAGGGAAGTTAGTGGAGGCCTTAGTGAGGAACTGACATAGAAGTGAGAAGTGGATGATAAGGAAGAGATAGCTATATGGAAATCTAGGGAAAGAACAGGCAGAGGGGCAGTTTGACATGATCAAAGAAAGGAAAGAAGACTCATAAGGATAAAAACACAGCAAATCCCAGGGGCCAGAATAGGGACTAGGATGGGGAGTGGTATATAGCCAAGCTATGTTTAGTGATTAGGTCAAACCCAAGAAACAGATCATGGGGGATAGGGTAGATCATGATTTTTTAAAAAGTTTAGATATTAATTGCAAAGGACATCTACTGAAAAATTTAAAACAAGAAAGTGATATGATCTGACTATGTTTTTGAAAAAAATCATTTTGGCAAATAAAAATGAAACTCTTCCTATTTTATATTGTTACCTGTTAAAATGTAAAAAATAGCCATATAGATGCCTATGTGGAAATTCTTCAGCGTGTTCTCAAAGTTTTGATGAGGCTGTGCAACCCACTGAAAAACCCGTGAAAATCTCTTCCTAGAAAAATTCTTGAACACATAAAATTTTGCATAAAATATGTGAATATTCAAAAATTCTTCAAAGCTATGCATCCCAGGCTAAAAATCCTGGATTCAAGGTGCAATTATGTCTCTTTCTGAGAATAGTAAGAACAGTATGCTATCAACATCAGCTTCCTTTACTACATAAGCAATTATTTTTCTATATAAAGTCCACTGGTACTAACCACAGTTTCGAGAAAACAAATCCCCTAAGCTTTACCTTAATAATATCGCATACCTGAACCTCATTGTTCTTATTTCTTCAAGTCATGAACACCTCCAACCAAGAGTCAAAGAACATCATCAAAGTGAATTTCACACTAATCAGTCCACTGCACCCCAAACACTCTTCCTTAAATGAGGTTCTGAATCTGGAGGGTTAATCAAGAAATTGCACTCTAGATGGCTAGCTAGCTGATTCTTATTTTCCATTTATAAGGATTGCTGATCATAATTATTTTTTATTGTTTGACTCTTTTTATTGTTCTACCCTAATTTTCCTCAATTTATAATTAATTTTCAAATACAGCTTACTCTTATGTATATAAAATACCCAATTCAAAACCAGATATAATAGCAAAAGAAAAAACAAGCAAAAATAATAATGGGAGAAAATGTTTGAAAATGAAGTATTAGATAATCTGTGATATTAACTGTGTGTGTATACAACAAACAACTAGTATTAACCTTTAGAGAGCTGTTCATGGATACACAAAAAATACAAATTACTATCAAAGCAATTTGCACTTGATGACTGCAACAATGCCTTAAGAGGAAATATCATGTTAACTGTATAATTGAGAATTGTATCACAGACTTACAATGTGATTGTTTAAGGAAAATCCATGTGCATCCACTTTTTACTCATGTAGCAAAAATGTTGACCATTATTAGCTATGATCAGTAAATAACACTACTGGACTCCCATCACTAATGTGACCATCAGAACAGTATCAGTAAAGGTGAACTGGGTTTGCCTGAACCACTTCTTCTGCAAAAGTTGTAATCATAACTTTAATAATGATTCCTCACTATTCCCGAAATATATATACACATATATGATATATATAAATGTGAGCTGTATATGTGATATATATATTATATAGAGAGATATATAGATACACACATACACATGTAAAAATTGTTTTGTTCCATATAAGCGCATATAGAAGAAACCAGGTCATTTTCCCCATGGCACCTTTCTTGGATATATTACTAATCACTGCTGAAATGGCCATCAGCCCACCTTCCCTGATCACTTATTATGAGTACCACTTCAGGTTCAGGCACAAGTATTTCATGCAGTATTCCACTTATACTATCAGCAACACAGCAGCTTGCAGAATTCATCTTGCTGATATTAAGTCTACAGTATTAGCTGAGACCCAACTGTCCTTTGGAGATCTGACCCTTAAAACTCAGAGAAAAGCGATACATCATAGAGGATTTCTACAGAGTATCAAACTGTTCTAAATCTAAATTCAAATCCAGGCTGTCCAAATTTCAACTCTGAAACAGTGGTACTAATTTTTATGGCTAACATTGGAAAACATTTTATTCTATAACTTTCTGGCCTCCTACCTTCTCTTCCCTTCCTTCTTTCCTTCCTTCCCTCCCTCCTAACCTTTCTCCCTTTCTTCCTTCCTTCTTTACTCCCTCTGAGTACGTATCCTGTTAATTGTGTTCAATCTCAGAAGCGTTCTGCAATGTTGTTCTAACAAGCAAGCTAACATAGATTTTTTTTTTTTTTTTTTTTGAGTTGGAGTCTCACTCTGTCGCCCAGACTGGAGTACAGTGGCCACTCCCAGCCACCGCAGCCTCGACCTGCTGGGATCCGGTGATCCTTCCGCCTCAGTCTTCCAAGTAGCCGGAATTACAGGCATGCGCTACCACGTCCGGCTGATTTTTTTTTTTTTGAATTATTTAGAGATGAGGTCTCGCTGCCTAGGCGGGTCTCGAACCCGCGGGCTCAGGCAATTCACTCACCTCAGCCTCCCAAAGGCACGGGATTACAGGCTGAGCCACCAAGTCCGGCTTGATTTTTTTTTTTTTAAAGTAATTTTTTAAGTGATTTTAATGTGTCAACAATTTGGGGATTTCCATGATTGAAATACAAAGAAACATTCTAATAATCCCATCACCAGCAAGATTAAAGTTCAACAGATTCACTAATCATGGATCTAGATAACATATGAAGTTCTCCTATTGTGTCAACCAAGGTTTCCCCAAACTCTGACATGTCTGTGTCATGCACTAGAATGTTTTTTTAACTTAAGCTTCTTGGAATCTATAATACCCAAACAACTAGACTATTAACTCCAAATTAACTTATGCAGTAATTTTTCACCTCAGAAAACCTATATTCTTTCAAAAATTTTTTTGGAATAGTAAATTTAGCCAGTTAACTGCTATAATATTTTGTACCAATTTAAAATATGAGATTATAATACAATAAAACATGCAAAACGTCATTATGTATTGCAAAGTATCATATAAAATATGACTTGGTTATCAAATGAACCATAGATACTTGTTCCTTATGACATAAACAATGTAAAAACAATAAATTAAATAAAACAGGGAAATTGACATACATTTCTGTTTGTAGACTGATCTCCATGCATTTAAATGACTATCAAGTGTTAAAAGAGCAAGAATAAAATATTGGACTTAAAAGAGCAAGAATAAAATATTGATAATGTCCCACCTTGTGGGAGCTTGACATTACTTGACACTACACAGAAACCGACCTTTTTGTCCTTCAGGCTTGCCTACTAGGCCCCATCTTCTATCGGAAAAGCCAAATCATCTGATCCCAAACTAACTGTCAACTGCTTGTGATGGTGGGGAAGCCAAACATCAATCAATCAGGTTTTATCAGACGCTTTCTACGTTTCTCTGTTGTGCTCATCTTATCATCTGACCCAGTTGTAGCCCTGACTTCAGAAGCTTAAGCAACTTGATGACAAAATATGTGCCTATTTGTCCAAGATGCACATTGTTAAGAAGTGGGGCGATATTTTTAGCAGCTACCCAATATATTTGCAAATAAACTCTTGAGTATTTCAAATTTACACAAGTCCCATGTTGGTCAGCATCCTCTACATATTGAGTCTGTATTTGATGGTGGGAGGCCTAATATTTCCAAAATATGCAAAAGGAACTTACATACAAGTCAAACATCTTTGGAAAATGTGGCTATTTTTATGTCAACATAGGCAGAAAGGCTATCAAAATAAGAACTGAAGAATGATACTTCAAGATGAGAAGGAAGATCTGATTGATAAATGTGTACAATACAAATTCAAATAGTCTTATCCTAAATAAATAAAGATAACTCAGAAAATTAAAAGCTTTTTCATCTGTCTGTATTGACAGTGGTCTTGGAAAAAATATGTTTATACCTTCAATGCAGTTGCCAAATTTATGTTAGCTGATCTCCTATTCTAATAGCGTAGTACAGAATATGTTTCCATACAGAAACTATTTAGGCAAGAAGTCAATTATATATAGATTATGATTTGGAATTTTTAAACTCAAAATAGATCTTCATTCTATAATTTCCACACAAAAATGAGAAGAGTAAAATATACATATACTTTGGAATATAAGCACTTTATGTTAACATAAATAACTGCCTTCTTACTTAGCTTTATCTTTTTTCTTCAAGGAGAAATTAGTTAAACTTTTAGAGTTCCCTTAAAATCAAAACAGCAAGCTTCATAATGAGTATAAGCTTTCCATTAATAGGCAATGTTGTCAATATACCATCCATCTCTCAATAATATATTCGCAGAGCTATATTTTGAAAAGCTGTTAAAAGCAGCATAAAATTTATCCACAGAATTTATTCACATTAATGCATACTTTAATCATGTAAGTATGGGCTATATAACATCACAAAGTATTACACTGATGTATTTGACATGGGTTAAAATGCACACCATGAAAATAATTTGTATACAGAGAGAAACACATAATTCCAAATGATTTCCACCGAATTCACAGGGTTTTACAAAAAAAAAAAAAATGCCTTTGAACCTCTCAGCACACACAATGAGCAAGAAGGCATACCAGTTCATGGCATTTTACCCTTGGCAACATTACATATGGGAATTAAACAAGCTTTCACTAGAAATATGAAAAAACTCCTTGTAAGATATTGCTTATTTAAAACTTTTCTTGAATACCAAATATGCTAACATTAATCTATGACAGATTTCATTAGTTATTATGAATAATCAGATATTTTAACAAAATTATGTGATAACCTTTAAAGTCAAAATTAGGTAAACTAAATGTAGTAAGCAAGGAAAATTTACAACATTGAGTGTATTTAATTTACACTAATATTTAATTTACAATAATTATTTAATATTATTTCTAAAGTACTTAAAATCATGTTATCTTTAGCCATTTTTGCATAAATTAAGAGAAACATGGTCCTCAACTGAACTTGACGATTTGTCAATTTGATATTTTTAATCTTCTAATCTTCAATTCACTCCAGTCTCCCAATAATTTCAGGATATATCACAGTGAAGCAAATATACATCTTTCTTCAAGGGTATACACTATTGTTCAATATTCCACAGAACAACTGATAAAGAAATCAACAATTAAAGGTTCCAGATTAATAGAAAATGAAGACCAAATATTTGCCTCTAACTTTAAATTTTGTAATTAATTCTTCATTCTATTCAAGTTTAAGAACTTTTGCAAATTTTATGATAAACAAAACAATTATAGAAATGATAGTTAAAACATCTATATGCTTATACTTATAATGTACACTTATATGAAATATTCTATATGCAATATTATAAACATGTCAACTGGTTGAAAATTATGTTTTCTCTCAATAAGAGATACCCACAAAAGTTTTCCAAATGTGGATTAGACTAAAATTCACATCTTCAAGAGAATTTCTCTACGATGAAAAGGTACTGAAAAATTAAATACTTTCTCCAATAAATGCCCATTTAAAAATAATTCTCAAATGTGTTTTAAAATGTAAACAAAAATTAAAATACCATTTAATTGCTGACACAAAAAGTAAATGTTTTACAGCTTTTTACAGGCTATTAAAATTAAATATTTTTGTGATAGTCTATGTAGAGACCATTATATTATGTGTATTTGTGAATAGATTAAGATAAATTTAACATTAGGAACAGCCAAATCATGTACATGAAAAGTCCAGGCGAACACCTTGCAACAACTTCTAGCAATTCAAAGGGGAGCACTTTGAGAAATAAACAAAACTAAACAGTCAGTGGTAGATACCCAGATGGAATGAAGATAGACTTAATACTAACTATTATATTAGTGTGTCTAATAAGTATATTCCTTGCTTTATATATATGGGAAAACTACTAGAATATTAAATAATAAATAGCATTACCTTGCAGGCTACATTAAGAGTTGATTTTTAGCTACTGTATGGACAACGCCTGGGATGAATGAGTAATTATGTGATATTCGTTATAACTTTCAGGCACTAAATATTCATTTTTTGAGTCTCTAAAATCATGAGATGCATATGCAGTTCTCCCATACACAAATATGTGTTTATTTAGTGCCCACAATCCTAAAAGTAAAGTAGAATATTTCAGACACCATTTCTAAATCTAGCTTTTACTCTCTAGCAGAACTTTTAAAAAATGATGATTTTCCAATGATATGATCTAGAAAAAATGCACAATTTGATCAGCATATTTTAGGAATATCAGGAAAACTGCATGTATTTTGTTTCCTGGCTTTAGAATCTTATGATCTTTGTAAACATCTTATCATTTTGTAAACATTCTTTGAGGAAATTTATTCGTTCAGCTTATTGTTTAGGATTTTCCTTATTAGAAATAATTATTTGTTAATATTAAAACATTCCAGACAAATTCCTTTCTTGGACTTAAAAAATCGAGAGCAAGACTCTCTTGCCTTAAACATGAAACTAGTTACCTCACACCCACTGTGAGATAAAACTGTCCTTAAAGGTACTTTTTAAGAAAATATAATGAATCTTTTAATAAGGGACTAGTAAAGAGGAAGTGAAAGAGAAAAAATAATTGCCTTTTATTTTAACATAAAATTTTGACCAAAACTAATTCAACATAGTAATTACCACATATTCATTTTTAGAAGTATTTGTCAAAAGCAAAAATTACTAAAGCTTTAAATAATCCTGTCTAGACAATAATTCTCTACCTTTTTGTCATCTAAAAAAGACGGCCTGACAGTAATGGTATGACACCCTCTCAGACAAGCCTCTCAGCATTAATATTTAAATCTTACCTATCCCTTGTGATTGGAATTCAGCCTCTATTCGCAAACAAAAACTAAATCAATGTTCTTAGAGTTCAAACTAGATCCCTAAACAGTTTGCCACTCTCTATGCACAGATAAGATAAACTTTCTTTGACCCAAGAGATGAAGTTGCCATGACGATCAGAGAGTCCACTTTCTATATTGATATTTTGCTGATGTAACAACAAATAGAACCAGATCCTAGTACCGATAATGGTGATTAATTAATACTAATATTGATCCCTACAAGCAAGAGACAAGGCTATTAACTTGAAGCCTGAAAAGTCAATTGTTACCTGTGGCAGAGATACTAGAAGCTGATTTGGAAGCATAATAAACAAATGTGCTATCTTTATGCTAATACTTTTAAAGAGATAGTCCTTTCCAGAATGCCAAATATTGCCATATCTGAGTTTATTATTTTAATTGCATTTCAGCTTTTAAAAATGTAACCTTATTAAATGATGCATACTTACCCCTTTATCTATGGTGAGAACACATTTTCTGGCAACTGAAGTAAGAGACTTTTGCTGCTGTTCATTTGGTGAGAGAATGAACTGATAATTTTACACAGTGGCAGGAGTTGAATTAGACTGGGTTTCAAAAACATCTGCAGTGTTCTGAAATGTCCTACTAGTCCTTCGGAATTGGGACAGTGACAAGAAATCCAAGAGAATGTGACTTGGAGGATAAGAACTCCCAAGTTAATATACCCATTCACAATTTTTAGTGAACAAAGATTGTATTTTAAAAAGGAAACTATTTTGGAAAAATATTTTTTTATTTCTATACAAACCTAATTTTAGATCCTTCACACAATTTAGAGTACACATTAAGTTATTTTGAAGGAAAGTTCATTTGGGAATCTATTTTCTTAAAATGCAAAAAAAATTATGGAATGTAGAATAAATAAAACAAGTTCATTCATTTAATACCTTCTGAGAAAAAGTTATATATTTAAATAGAGGAGTGATTAAAATGTAAATGACAAGTCTGAATTATGGAAAGAGCAAAAACATCGATACTAGAAGTCCATACACTCGTCCCAAATACCACATTTTATTTAACACGTTAGGTTCAATCTTGTTCTCTCAAAACTTTTTCCAGTAGTAACAAATAATAGCAAAATGACTGATTAGAGTTTTTTTTTTACCAAAAAAATCATTTAGAAAAAAGAAATAATTAGTTATTGAATAGTAAGTCCTCAACCATCAGAAATAACATGGATAAGATAGGCCTTGGATATCTTATGAACAAGAGAAGTGAGTTTCTTTAACTGGAATACATAGTGAACTTAATGTACACTACTATAAAGTTGTGGATAGATATAGGGGAAAATACAGATATAGATATGGGGTAGACAATTGAGATCATCAGTGAATATTTTCATTTATCCTACGATTACTCCAAAACAAAGCAATTTATAAATCTTTGCATGAACCCTTCAACATAGGAACAAATCACCTAATTGTATTGTCTTTCTTTGCAACTTAATAGCACCAACTTATATAATATATGGTAAGTCACATCATATGTTCTATGTCTATGTTTAAATAATTCAGAAAATAGCGTTTTAATTTACAAGGACTTATTGGTAATCTTTCAAGTCTAAAATGAACACTGATCTCTTCTGTGAAATTCAAAGAGATTCTTATACTCACTGTAATTGAACAGATGCAATTATATTATTCTTAAGATCTCTAACTGCCATTTATAGAAATTTCAAACTCGTTGATTTTTAAAAATTGAGAGATACAATGTTAAACTTTATAGTTCTTCTCACTCTATAATTTTACAAATGAACTACTTTGAAAGTTACTGGAGGTGGAAAATATAGCTGCTCTTTATTTCCAAGGCATAGTGCCAGGTTTTAGCCCTCAACTCTTTTATAGCAACTGGAGATGAAAAAGGTAGTTCATTTTATATTTGCATTGTTGCCTCCACTGAACTTTTAAAAACCTTACTTCATGATCAATGATCTTTTATAGGCAAACTTTCTTATAGTCTCCTTAATACTTAAATAGGATTACTGCATTAGCGATCTTAAAATTTGTCTATTTTACACCTACTAAATAATTATTCTTAGATTTTTCCTGAAAAAGTATATGTATTAATATTATTTCACATCTGTTAGTAAAGAAATTAATTTTGTGCTATCCTACAAACAATAGGTACCATTCTATTTTATTGATAAAGCAACTACTACACAGACTACGTGTTCCTTTATTTCATGACACATGTAAAAACAGGTTTTCCAAAATGTTGCTCAGTCAAAAATGCAGGGAAAAAAATCCCTAGTCTGAAAAGTATCATAAACCAGAGAGAAAATATTATTTGCAATATATTTACTTAGCCCTAAAATACAGAAGAAATGAGTAATTTGTTTCAAAGCAAAATCCTGTCTTAATATTTGATAAGTGAAAAGCAAGTCATCCTGTATATAAGAATGATCAGTGTTTTAAAATGTGCGCAGCATTCCTCAAACCTTTTCTAAAAACTAATAATGTTAATGATAATATAGTAGATAATTTACCCAAATTATAGAGTAAACATTAAGAGAAGAAACACCAAAAAGAAAAAAGCCACAGTAGAACAATGAAAAATGACCATGCTCCTTTCTCCGCATAACATAATTTTAAGATTATAAAAACGATCCCACTAAAGATTTTCACGTGACAAATATTAAGTAATACATTTAATAGGTAATATTCTCATATTAAAAGAATAATTGTTTTATAAATAAAGCATTCACTATTACGTACTCTTTAAAAAAATATCCTAGGACATTAAAATATCAACATGCAAGTTAGGGATTCATACGGCCTGAAATTGTTGGATCATCTCAAATAACAAAAAGGTAATTATTCAATATGAATGGAGTCCAACTTCTGCAATAGCCCTTCTACAGAGCTGCTACAAGATTATTTTAAATATGGAACATTTTACTTTCAACATATATATTAATTCCCAATATCTGCTTTACTTTCCAAGAAAAAAAAAATTGCCTCTTAATTCAGTCTTTCTTTATAATTCACCACAAATTATTTGGCATCTGGCCTAGACTGAACATTTATGTTATTCATGTTTGAAAAGATCAAGCAATCTAAAAGTTTTTTGAAAACTCTACTTTAAGGTTTAAAAAAAGAGTTTGCTTCCTTAATATTATATGAAAATAAAGTATCTAAGTTTCTTTTCCTTTTTTCCAACCTCTGCATTAACTACTAGGGAGCAGATGACACTCATTTGCCAAAAAAAAAAAAAAAAAAAATCCAGATGTCCACCTCTTCCTGAACTCATAACCAACGCCTAAGTGTGACTGAACTTGGGAGTATATAAGGCAGTAAACACATTACTAGAGACAACAGTTTGAAGAAGAAAATAACAATAAAATTGCACACACAACATTTACTAATCATAAAGAGATGCATTGGTAAAAGAAAAAAAATCATCATTTCTGTCATAAATTTTCCAGTGCAGCCCCAGAATGGAGAACAATCTGGGCAATTTATTGGCATATTGGCAGGAGGTGATAAGGCTAAAAACAACAACAGCGAGCAGCTGTGCTGGGAGATGGGCTGATAGCATGATATGGCTCCCACACCAAACACCTCCCGTCCTATCAGGGCTTTTTATCAAACCAGGATTACAATAATAGCTTATGAGAGAAAGCTTCTGAGGGGAGGGCAGAAAATATAGTCTTGGAATAGGAAAAAACATCTGAATTTTGGGACAAAACATGGGGGCAAAATACATAATTTATCACTGTATTATCAGGAAATCCAGGCAGTCTAATCAAGGAGCACTGAGTGACTATTTTTTGCCTTATCATCCAAAGTGGTGGAAACGGAGAAGGAATTATCAGGCTTCTGCAGATTGCTGGGCTGGAATTTTAATGGTAATAATCGGGTTTCTGATGGTATATCTTCTCCGCTTATCTTTCCCATTATCTCCTCTTATCTGGCCAGTCATCATAGCAAATTAATGGTGCTCTTTCAGCGTCGCCTTTTTATCGCTGCCCGGAGAGCACCCAAGGGGAAAGAATAAGCAAAATATTAAAATACTGCATAAATCACAATTTTAGATAGCAGGGAACTGTATGCAGTAAAAGAAAAAAAAAAACTGTGCCCAACAACCTTTTTGTCCTTTAAATTGACTGTCTTCAGAGTTTCTGGTACAAGCTGACTTTTTGCTTGTCATAGTTGCTCTAAATTGGGTATGTTTTATCAGCAGTGCCAAAGCTTTATTTTCAAATCCTGGACATTTCCAAGTTTAGAATGTAGTTTTATGAGTGGCGTGAAATGCTATTGTTTCACAGAGCCTCCCTTTCTGATATTTTCCAAAGTTATGTTTGATCCAGAAAATCAAAAGTAACAGTGTTATTTCTAACAGAAAATGGTACACTTCTTATACAGGGCTAAAACTGGAGGAAGAGACTATCAGAGCAAGGGCTTTGAGTTTCAAGACAAACTTCCCCATCTGCAAAACTGCCCCTTATGCCTGGACAGTCAAAAGGAGACAAACGTCAATAGAGTGTAACCAAAATGACTTTAAAGCTGGTCCAACCACATTTAAGTATCTCCCCCCAAAGCTATAAAGTAGCATTGCTCTAACATAAAAATTCAAAGATGTTTAATTTTTCATTTTTCTTAACAGCGGAAGGGAAGAAGGGGTGCCCACATTTGCATAGATTATCACTGTGACTTCAAATTGAATCCAATAAAAGTCTGAAATTCATGTATATTTATAACATATGTATGAATATATCAGCAGGCTATGATCACTGTGAACAAACATGTTAGTATAATATTTTTTCACTTTCAAATGAGAGAACTTGCAAGCATTTTTGGTAGTTAATAAATCACAGCATTCAAATAAACCACTAAAATGTTTTATGACCTATAACACAAGAGTAGCATCAGCAATTAGTTCCAAAGCTTTAATCTTCAATTATATGAGGTGGACATAGAAGGAAAGAAAAAAAATGTAATGTAGTTAATTGAGAAGATAACAAAGTATTCCCAAGTAGAATCATATGGTCTTGTGCCATGCAATCAATTAATATTAATTATTTATTAACAACCCAGATGACAGCCGTAAACTAAAAAGCACTCGTATTTAATACGATTTAGAATCATATTTTATAATAAGCACGTTTTGTAAAATGCAACAATTACTTAAATAGAGGGATCTGATCAAGGTACTACTAAAAAGTACAAGGCAATTAGTTGAAACCATGAATAATCGCTCTGAAAAAGTGAAAGTCTTCGAGAACAATATCGCTACTTGATTAAAACTGCTTTCAGGCAAAAGTGAAGTCCAGTTCTTGCTTGACCCCAAGTTACACAGATTAGGTGCTGAAGCATGAGAGAAGAAATCCAATAAAATAAAAGCTGGAAAGTCGCGTTTGCGAGTCAGGAATATATAGAGGGAGAGATCTGGATACTTCACTGTTGCGAACTGTTTCATTACCCGGTCCCCATCTCAAGAACAAGTTGACTGATCAGATTTATTTTTAAACTATACCAAATAGAATTTTCAAGTTTGGAGAGTGGGTCGAGCGTGGTTAATCATCAAATGGGTGGGCGGGGGGGGGGGGGCGGTAAGTATTACTAAAGTCTTATCCTAAAATTACACGGTCATTAGTTTTAAACTCGTGGCCAGACTCTACACAACACGGAGAAACCAGACAAACCACGCGGCTGGCAAGATAAATAAATAAATAAACGAATAAGGCTTGTTCTTCGTTTCGGCCAAAGCGTTGACGGTAACGTCGCAGGCCTGTAAAACACCCTGGGAGGAATTGTCCCCCAAGCCAGGAAAAGTTGGTCGAGTTCGTCTCCGCTCGTGTGCATGTTGGGGGAAGGGGGTCTCTTGCCCCGCAGCGCCCTCCGGGCACTGAACTGCCTCGACCCCCGGGTGCTCGGGGGCCACGCGCCCTCCTGCGCCGCCGCCGGGAACTCACAGCTCCGCGCCGGGAAGTGACGGGCGGCCCCTCCCAGCCAGGACTCCGCGCGCCACCGGGGCG
>NW_007248860.1:582454-583139 GCF_000164805.1 Carlito syrichta
CCGCGCTCGCCGGGCAGCGCCGCACGGCCGCCCGCGGCACAGGCGCCAACTTTCGCACCTACTTTTTGTTTCGCTTCGCTCTGGCGTGGCCCTGGCGCCGCCCAGGATGGGGACCCTGCCGCTCTGCCTTTCCCCCGCCCGAGGAAGTCCCCTCCCTCGCCCCAGACCTCGACCAGTTCCTCTGAGAAGTTCTCACCCCGGTCGCTACAAGTGCTTCCCGAGAGTAGGACCGCGGCAATCGCGACAACAACACTGACAACAACAGTCCTAATAATCAGCCTCAAGGGGCGGGATGCCCCATCCAGCGGGACCGAACCGCACCGGTGACACCGCGTGCGGGACGGGAGCGAGAAGGAAGCCCGGGCTCGAAGGCTGAGCGCGGCAGGCACGGGCTGCTCCCCGCAGCCTCGTCCTCTCCCCGCGGCTAGGGCCGCCAGTCCGTCTGGCCACGACCCTCCAGTTGTCTCTTCGACCGCTCAGGCAAAGTTTGACACGTCTAGGGGACCGGGAGCGGAGGTCCCCCAGCTCCCCCCTCCCCCTTCCCGTCCCGCGCGCCCCCCTCCTCAGAAATAACCCCACCAACTCCGGGCTCCGCGCGCAAACTTACGTTTGATCTGCCGGGGTTTGCTCTGCTTTCGCCGGGACATCTCGGCGGCGACCGCTGCCGCTGGGGCTCCCGCGGTGC
>NW_007248860.1:583764-593319 GCF_000164805.1 Carlito syrichta
GGCAACTTCTTCCCAAGGCCCCCTCTGACGGACCCCAACTATCTCCTCTCTCACGCCTCGCCCGTCCAGCGGGGCACAAAGAAATCTCAGTCTCTCCATAAACTTTGTGCTTTCAGTCGTGCCGCCCCCTCCCCTGACCCCCAGTCCCCGCCCTTCCAGCTTCTTGGCAGGAAGGGTAGGCCACTGGCAAAGTCCTCGGCGAGAGCCAGATGATCACAAATGCCAACTGTGTGCCTTGGGGCCAGTTAAGTCCTCTCATCTGCCCAGGCTCTCAGAAGACCATTTCGTTGCTCTCAAGGTTCCCAGGAGACCGTTGCGGACACGGACGGTCCCCCACCTGGCCCGTGGGGGTGGGTGCTGAACAGCATATCCTAGTCCTCTTTGTCACCCTTAAATTTCCATTCGAAATGTAAAATTCCGGAATTGGGAGACAGGCAGATTTTTTCTCATCACAAAAAGGAGGACCGTTAGCTAGTAATAAGGCATAGGTGGGAAATGAGCCACCGCCAATAAAAGTACTTTTATTGTTATTTATTAACTTTTTGAGAAAGTCTACGGAAGTTCTGTAGTCTCTCCCTGCCCCGTGACCTTTCATTCTCTTGGTTCTTCTGCCACAGGGAAGCACCGATCGACTAATAAAAGATTTGATCTTGCCATAATTTCCCAAGCAGGTAAGACCCAGTAACTATTTCATGGTTCTTTGGCTTCTAAAGTTTTGTTTCATTCTTATCGAATTATTGTGTGTGTCGTATGTCGAATACTGCAAGCCAAAAGGAGAACAAATTTTGAGGCGATTTGCATAGTTATTATTTTGACCAAGTTAAGCTGCATTGTGAGGTTAGCTTATTTCCTTACAATTTCATATAGGCTGATTATTAAATATATTCTCCCGGGTGGGCTGGAAGGAGATTATATCCAAGTGGCGGAGTTGCTGGCTGCTTTTTGTAATCAGTATTTACTAATAAACTCTACTGCAGTTAATATATAGCCCCTAGATATTGCTGACTTTTCCCCTGGGAGGTTGTGAAATCGTGTCCCCTTTGTTTGGTGGGCTAGCATGTGTGTGAGCCCCACCAAACTCGATACTCTAAAAGGGTCTGGGGTCAGCACAGAGCCTGAGCTGATTGAGCATAATGCAGCCTGCTCTGTGTTTGGAGGCACCATAATCAGTGTCATTTATAACCCCATCAGGACATCTTCTGGAAGGTGTAAAGAGTTACCTCGTGAAAGGGTATGGCTGAGAGAATCTTAATACAAAACTGAAGACCAATTGTGAATTTTATTATATTACCATTAGCACTATTACCATATGAGGTTGTAAGAATACATAGTCCTTTGCGGTAGAAAATGCACTAAATGACCAAGTCCCTCTCGTGAAGAACCAACAGATTAAGGTGGAAAGTACCATGAAAAGCAGGGCCATTTGTGTTTGTGTTGTGGAATAAATAAGCAGACAGAGAACTAAAGGACTGTACCTACTTCATTTTCAATTCATTACAGTTAAATTGGTGTGCTTAGAATCAGATGTACTGCACATTATGGTTTTTAAAGATCTTTTTTGCAGAACTGACTGAATTTTTATGTCACCCAAAAGGAATGCCCATTGGAATTAAAATATCATAACGGTGTTTCTTTTGGCATTTGAAATGGTTAAATATGCAAAATGTGAGAGAAACAAGTAAATCTCAGCTAAATATTTAGTTTAAAATCTAAAAGGAGCAAGTCAGGGAATTCAAGGCGAGACTGATAAAATAACCAGAATGCATTATTAGAGATAGATATTAGCTTATCTAAATTTATAAATATGAATTAATTATAGTCAATATGAATGAATTAAACTGAGGAATACTATTACGTTTTGTATTTTCTCGTTATTTTTAATGAGAATGTTAATGATATTTAAGGTCCTATTTCTCTTTTTTCTAGTTTAACTCACTAAGGTTATAAAATAAAGAGACAGCAAAACCTATAAGCAATTATCTCAGTCCAAATGGATATAGCAGCCCAAACCACAGCTACATGACTATCAAATAATGATTATGAAAACCACAATTGAGAAAAGCATCAGGGAATGAGATTGCAAAACCACAGCAACAAATGTGTCTGTGATATTGAAAACCACAATTCACAACTAATACCATGTGTATCGCAAATTACTATTTAACCATAAATGTGCAAATGTATAAATAACAAGCACAAAATAATTTCTCATTTACTTAAAAATAAATTATTCATTTTCCAGACTCACCAATTGAATGTCTGCATAATGGTTTGTTTAGAAAAGTTTCTGCTTTTAAAAACAAATCATTTTAAATTATGTATAGAATGCCAATTACTTTAAAAGCAGAAAATAAATAACTTTTAATAATATTTTCTCAAATATTAAAAGAATTGATCTGAAATCAATCTGAAGTAAATAACTACCTCAGTCTAGCTTTCTTTATAAAGTTCATTGGAAGCGATAAAGGTATTGTGAGTGGAAACCGTTTATGGAATAAAAGCCCAAAGTATTCTATTACAGCTTTAATGAATATATATATATATATATATATATTAGTCTTCCTCTTACCCTGTGGGGATATGTTTCAAGACCCTCTGTGGATGCCTGAAACTGCAGAGTACAGAACCCTATATGTACTATGTTTTTCCCTATACATAATACCTATGATAAAGTTTAATGTCTAAATTAGGCACAGTAAGAGATTAACAGCAATAGCTTATAAAATAGAACTATTATAACATTATACTATAACAAAAGTTATGTTAATGTGGTCTTTCTCTCTCTCTCTCTCTCTCTGTCTCTCTCTCTCTCTCTCCTCCCTCTTTCTCTCTCTCGCTAAATACCTTACTGTGCTATAGTCCCCTATTTTTGGACCTCAGGTGACAAAAACTATGGATAATGGTGGGAATACTATATTTTTAAGTGTCATTTTAACTGGAAAACATATTTATGAAAATAAAATGAGATGCCAGTTCCAAACTACATTAATCTGCAAAATCAAGTGCTTATTTACAAATGAATAAAATAATATTATGTGCAAGTTTATAGAGGTGCCAGATTTTTGCAAGTTAAAATACAAGATGTCCAGCTAAATATGAATTTCAAATAAGCCACAATAATTTTTAAGAAAAGTATGTTCCATGCAATATTTGGTACATACTTAGCCTAAAAAAAAAATTTGTGACTTATCTCAAATTCAAATTTAACTGGGCATTCTGTATTTTATCTGGCAAACCTACAAGCCTTTAGCATTTCTGCAAATTTATGACTGTTTATAATATTGTTTATAGAAAAGGCAGAGAAGTTCTAAAGTGCTCTCCACAGACACAAATATAGTTAATTGTTGACCATCATATTATTTAGGGAAGGCAAGGTAGAAGGAATAAATTTCTCTTTCAAGAAATCTTCTTTATTTGGCACATTACAAAAAATGCACTTCATGTAAATGGATGGCATTCATGTACGTCTTACTCTTGAATTTTTTTTTTAATGTGTTCTTTCCTCCAGGGGATCAACAAATTGATAAAGCAACCTCCCAGGCCACATCTTATTAGTCAGCAAGCTGCCTCTTTTATTATGGGAGTAAACAATATCCAAAAGCTTCAGAAAGACTTAATTTTTTTGCCCCTGTTTCCTCACCAGAAATTGAATACAGTTTATCTGTTTTGATTTAAGATTGTGACACTGAATTGAACAAGAATGCAGTATGAAAATAGTGTTTAGTATTTGTGTATCTTTATAATTTCTCAGTTTAAAAGTAAAAATCAGCAAATTCATCTCAATGGCATTCCTATTTTATAACTATGAAAAGGATTATCTGTTTCCTTGCAAAGAAGCCAAGGACTTTGAAAATATTCAGTTAGCCTAGATCAGGGAGTTAAACTTGAGTTTCATGTAGACTGTCAATCCCTTGAAAGAAGTTTGTATGTACAAATAGTTTTCCAAGGAGTGGGTCTATTAGATTCTCCAGATTTTCAAAACTTTGCGAATAAAATCTGTGAACCAATATGGGGAAAGAATCCCTGTTCTCTTTATGCTTTAATGTTTATTATACATTAAAACTAAAATGTGGATGATTTAAGTTTTTACTCTTTGCACCTATCCTTTATGATCAAGTTACTACTCTGATACAAGTTTGTCTGATATAACATGATCTCTATTTTTTAAAAGTTCTTTGTTGCTAAGTCTTTATAATGCATTACATACATCAAGTAGGAAATAAATATTGAAAGAGTGGGCCACAAAATGTTAGTAGATATACGTTGATTTTGCCTGCCTGGCATCCTTTCTCTCTTCTTCTGGTAATAATGCCATGATATCTTTTGAAGAACTACTCCTCCTCAGCTACTCTTTGGTCATAGGATGCAAGTGTGTGTCCTCAATCCCTGACGAATCAAAATATTCCGTTTGTCTGTCTGTGGTGATTGGCTCAATGGTCTAAATTGTTCCTATGCGAAACAGCCCTGGAACTTTTTTCTAAAATCAGTGAGGAAAAGGTGCTATTTCTCTGTTAGGATTGCTACACTCAAAGCATGCAAACCTTAAATTGCTAGTGGCCATACTTGTGAAAAGAATCTGTTTAAAACAATGTCAACACAGAGGACTGTTCTGGTTTTACCTCGTCTCAAAATCTGATCTTTGAGGGAATCCAAACCAAAACATCTATCAAAGTTTCACCATTACTTTGTTTTGAATCCATCTACATTATTTATGTGTCTACATAATTGTGAGAGTCTTGGTTATTTCTATTTTATTTTATCTTCATCTACTTGACCAGGCTAACCCTAAGCATCTTTGTAGTCTTAATGACGATGTCTTTCACAGGAAATCGTCACTAACCTCCCACGACTAAGTGAATTTGTCTTCTCAATTGCTGCTATAACCTCTGTTTTTTTTGTTTTTTGGTTTTTGGTGGTTTTTTTTACCACTTTCATATCACTTGTTGCACTGTATTCCACTGGCAAATTAATTAGCTATAAATCTAATCCTCACCAACTCCCTCCATGTCTCAACACAAATAACTAGATCTAAGGTTTTTGAGGGCAAGAAACATGTCTGTCTTTTTCAGAATTCTATCCCCAGTGCTGGACACAGAATAAGTCCTAACAAAATTACTGAAAGAAAAAGTAAGTTCAAAATTTCTGGTCTTATCTGGAGACTCCTACCATTTCCATGTATCTGCCCAGAATCACAGGTACAGGAAATGACAGCCATGTTTTCGCCACATGACTCTGTGTTCTAATGGTGGATGCTTGGACCAGAGAAAGTACTTGACTCAAATAGGACCAGTTAAAATCCTTCCTTGGAAATCTAGAGTTAGTATCAATAATTTCAACCTTACCTGGACTGGTCTTGTGAATGAAGGACAAATATAACTTGTGGAATTGTGGCTTGGCTATCACCATATGAACAGAGTAACAGAAATAGTTTGAGAATATAGAGAGAAATAAATAAATGTCCTGAGAGAAGTTGAGATAGGAACATGAGATGGCATACCATTTCCTGTTCCATCCCACTCATGGGCTACTGCAGTAATTTGGTCTTTGACATCACTGAGATACTGATGCTTCCTTAAAATAATTCCTTCCTACCTTTCCTTTTTTATTACATTTGGGCCTACATTGGCACTAAGTGATTTTTGTTACATTTAAATCAAAAGACTTAACTAAGGAAAAAATTAACTTTGGTCTGCTTGCCTGAATATTTGAATATTTAAAAATATCAATCTAACTGAACTTTTTACTTTCCTCTGGAAAAGTTATATAAAAGCACTTTTGCTGATTTTTTTTTCTGAGCTACCCTGAAAAGCAAAAAACTCTCATGATTATTAAGTGGGAAAATCCACAATTATTAACATAGATAAATCAGGATGTTATCAATTACCACTTTTGGACATTCACTTCAAGAATAGGTAACTCTTGGGGAAAAAAGTTAGCCTTTTCTTTTCTTTCTTTCTTTTTTTTTTTTTTTGAGTTGGAGTCTCACTCTGTCACCCAGACTGGAGTGCAGTGGCATGCTCCCAGCCACTGCAACCTCGACCTGCTGAGCTCCAGTGATCCTTCCGCCTCAGCCTTCCAAGCAGCTGGAACTACAGGCACGGGCTACCACACCTGGCTAATTTTTTGATTTATTGTAGAGATGAGGTCTCACCAAGTTGCCCAGGCGGGTCTCGAACCCATGGCCTCAGGCAATCCACTCACCTCAGCCTCCCAAAGCGCTGGGATTACAGGCTGAGTCACCAAGCCCAGCTAAATTAGCATTTTCAAAGTCACAGTTCCTCAAGGGCATGATGATCAATTGGCATGCATATCCTTAACCCTCCTGATTACATATATTCTGGCCCCAGATGTTTGATTTTACTTTCAACTTTACTTTGTCACATTTGAATAACCATCTAACAGATTACCTTGCACATAAATTTTATGAATGTTGTTATAATTCGCATGAATAATGTTTATACTTCTGTAGTGAATTTTATTTTCTAATCTATAACTTTTGCCATAAATTCCTGTATGCAAAACAAGAAATTAAACAGATTTTAAGAACACTTGGTATGTGTACAGACTTAATCAAATCACTTATATTTGCTATTATCTACTTGTCAAAATGTATTAAAATAATGCATTAGTCGTGAATGTAGGGTGAACTAAAAATGTAGGATTATGGATAACCATGCTAGGGCATACTGATGGAATCATCTAAAAGAAGCCGAAATGAACAATTATATCTTCTTAAATGAATATTATAATGAAAATTAAACAATATTATGAGTATATGTTTATTTTTAAATTTTTATTAAACAAATAGATGCATATAGATTTAAAAATCAAATGGATATGTAAAGTTCATAAGGAAAATTAGCAGTTTCTAGTCCTACCTCACATCCCAATGATACTTTCTTTTCCCGGAATGATAATCATCAAATCTTTTTAGCTGATTCTTCTGTTATTTACCTCAGATTTCAAAATAACATTTGCCACCTTTTTAAAAAAATTTAGTAGTTTAGATATTATTGACTTTACTGATTATCTACTATGAAAATATAAACATATAACAGTTTTATACGCTTCCAACACAAAATTTTTCCAATTTTTTGGTCAAATCAAAAGTTTATATTTTTATTAAAAATTAATCCATATAGAGTATATTGATTTCTTTTGATCTAGCTCTTTTTTTCCAGGAGTTAATAATTATTTTTCTTTGTCATTTCTCAATTTTCCATGCACTGTCACTATTTCATCCCCAAATCCTTGGCCAATATAATACAGTCCAATATATCATTACATTAAAATATATCAATCTACTGGTTTTGAGTTCTTCTCCCAGGGAGGGATACTCCTTGAAGCCCTTCACCCTTCTGATCCAGTCTAAATTAATAGCTCTCTGACTGAAATTTCCTCTTCATCATCATCTTTCAAATTCTTTTAATTTTATCTCATGTTGGAGTCCAGGTTTCTTGAATGCTGTCTATTCCTCTTTCGTGGTTTACCTCTCCTTTCTTTTTTTCTTTTCTTTTCTTTTTCTCGGTTGCTTTCTACTTTGTTGTTTTTGTTGGAGTAAATTCTTGTATTCCTTCTTGAGAAAATACACATATGAAGTAATTTTTTTTATATTTACAAGGCTACAGTTAGCTTTACTCTGTCTTTATATGTCATCAATATGTTGGGAGGGTGTCAAATTCTAGGTTGTAAGTTACTTTACCTCAATTTTTAAACACAATGCTTCATTGACTTTTAGTTTCCAGTGTTGATCTGAGAAGTCTGATGCCATTTTGTTTCTAATCTACTGAATGTAGCCTGCTGCCCTGTCCTAGTTCCAACCTGAAAGCTTTTAGGATTCTTCTTTTTTACCCTTAGTCTTCTGAAATTTCACGATGTTTTGCCCATCTCACCACTTACTGAATGGGAAAGTTTTGAGTCTTTTCAGTCTAGAAAGTTAGCTTGTCATCAGACATGAAAAATGTCCTTGTATTACTTTTTTCCTGTAGAACACCTATTATTATTATCCTGAACCTCATTGAATGGATACTTCTGTTTTCTAATCTTTTCTTTTCTTCTATTTAACCCTTTGCCCATTTTTTTCAGATAAATTTTGTTAGCTTTGTTTTTTGGACATTTATTGTATTTTTTACTTATGTGACCATATTTTAATTTCTTAGATTTCTCTTTTGATTTCTAAAGAGTTTTTTAAAAATAAACTCTTGTTTTTCTTCTCTTGTATCTGCCTTTGTGGTTAGTAATTATAGGTTTCTGCTTGAAGATTTCTTAAATTCCATGATGATTTTCCCTCCCCATGTTTCTTAGTTTTATTCTGTAGAATTTGGTACCTATCTTTCACGTCAGAAGTTTTCCATACACCGTTGATCATCTTTGATTTTCTGATTCTAATATGACTGAGGCACTACAAAACATAATGGAAGTTTATATGTGTGTGTGTGTGTGTGTGTGTGTGTGTGTGTGTGTGTGTGTGTATAAACATGTAAAGTAGGGCTCAGGAAGTGCTTGTCAAGACGTGGGCTTTGGGTGATAGGGCAGGGACCTTGCTGCTGAAGTGATACAATCTATACTTCTAAATAGTCTGTTCATGGGTTAATCACATTTCCCAAAGAGAAATCTTCTAATACTCAGCCTTCTTAAAGCTCATTTAGGGAAAGAGCCTTGGTAGCTCACTGTTCAGTGCACAGAACTTTATTTAATCTCTCTTTGGTAGAGTGATACCTTGAGTTTGGTTATGGATTTACTTTCTGAAGAGTAAATCTCAACTTTTGGCCAGATCTGGAGAAGTTGTCACCTGGCAGTATGGGCTGGGAGGAAATATAGAGGTATCAATGATTCTTACACTGAATTTACACCAATCCTTATGTTACCGATCTTATCTGCAACCAACCGTCCATGATTGCTGTTGCCTCCACCATCTGCTTCTTTTCACTATCCTGTAAGTTAAAATCAGTTTGTGCTGGGTGACAGGAATTAATTTTCAGCTTTCCCTGATCTACCATCAGTTCCCTTTCTCAATGTTTTTCAAAATTTTGCTGACTAATCCTTCTAATGCCTTATTCTTTCCTGCTCTGTTTTATTTCTTTTAGGTTTAAATTATGTTTTAAAAAGGCCTTTTACTGTCATGGTGAAATTTAGAGGGAGTGAAGTCAAGGTCATAGGAGCAGTTATCCAAAGATGTCCTAACAAGTCTTCACTTGTTTTCTTGTTTAAATCAAGCTTGTTATACATTTTATTTTTATCAAAGGGATGTATTCATACATTATAATATTGTAAAAGATAACACATGATTAAAAGTCTCCCCTCCCAAGAACCCACTACTCAGAGGCAATATTTAGCCATTCTCATAATGTTATGCAATGTACTTGAAATGTTATCTGCTGTTGCATCAAATTTAGAAAGTTTTCTGCCCACTATGTAGAATGAAGGTATTTATGTTTTTACCACTGTTGTACCCTTCCTACTCTCTTTCTACCTATGACTATAGCTCTTCATTTACATTTTGAAAGTTAATAATATTTTCTTTTTTTTTTTTTTGAATTGGAGTCTCACTCTGTC
>NW_007248860.1:593584-636836 GCF_000164805.1 Carlito syrichta
CCGCGGGCTCAGGCAATCCACTCACCTCAGCCACCCAAAGGCGCGGGATTACAGGCTGAGCCACCGAGCCCGGCTCAATAATATTTTCATTTTGTTCTGCAACCATGTTTTCTCCCATCTTTAGTCTACATATTAATTCTTCAAGTTGAAAATGAACATACCACAATATTTTTTTTATTTATTTATTTTTTATTTTTTTAAGGTTTTTTATAATCAGTATTTTTTATTATGATATTGTGGGGTACAGTTAAGGGTTAGATATGCAAATACATTTCGTTCAGGCCCCCTTGTTGATAAGAGGTGTTTCCCCATCTCCAGACAGATATTTACTACTGTTAATCCCATCTCCCTCCCCCCCATAGTTTCCCACTACTGTCAGTCATTTTCTTATAGTATTACATTGGATGTTCAAGTCCACTATATGAGTGAGAACATGTGATACTCGGATCTTTGTTTCTGTGAGAGGTCACTCAGTCTTATAGACTGTAGTTCCATCCAGGTTGCTGCGAAATTCATGATTTTGTTCTTTTTTATGGCTGTGTAGTATTCCATCGTGTATATGTACCACATTTTTTTAATCCAGTCCTCTTTTGATGGACAGCATGGTTGCTTCCAAGTTCTTGCTATCCACAATTATTTTATTATGACTATGATAAGTTATTCACTAAAGAAAGTTAATTGGCTAAGAGTCTGACTTGATTTTCTTTGTGGGTCTAACAATATGAATCCTGCACCATTTACAGAAGATTGGTTGAACGTAATCTAGGTTGAATGTATAGTCTTTCCTTGCATTCCATCAGTTGCATAAAACCATGCCTGAGATTTGTTGCTTTGTAATCAGATCATGGCTTTTCAAACAGGTTTTGTTGTTGTTGTTGTCGTTTTTCCAATCTGCCTTCCTGTCTTCTTCTTGTAATGAACCATATACTTTCTTTATCATGTCACTAATGTCATCTAGTTGCTTACACACTCTGCTTGGCTTGGATTCATCTCATTCTCCTCCTTGAACACATTCCTCTTGTAGCTCTTCAGTCATCTGTTAAATTAATTGCTTTATTGCCAACTTTTCAGGTGTTATCCTAAGAATTGTTTTTAGTGGACTGACTCTTCTTATTTCCACCATGCTTTGTATCCTACAACTTTCTCAATTTTAACTCTCTTTTTTTCTAAAGTATATCTTAAGATATATCTCCTCAGAAATGATACATATGAAATAAAACTCCTGTATCTTTATGTATGTAAAAAGATATTTATTTTGCCTTTATTCTTGGTTGATAGTTTAGCTGGGGATATAATTCCAGATGTAAAGATTATGTTTTTCACCTGAGATATTTGAAAAAGTACATCACTCTGTTGTCTTCAAGCATTCAGTATTACTGATCAGAAATTTGACACTAGTTAGAAAACCTCGTATGTTATCTATTCCTTATCTTCTCATTAACTTACTTTTCTAGAATTTTACAATTATGTATTATTGAACATTATTAACTTCTACCCAGCAGTAATATCTTCTCCAACCTGTCTAGCAGAAGCTGGTTCATTTAGATAATTATACATCCTTCACAGCACTGTGATTCAAGAAAATTTGCTCCAACTATAGGAGTGATCTTTAATTAATTTTAATCCTGTAACATAATCTCATCCTTCTTGTTAGTGATGTTTTAGAAGTAGGCAAGGGATGCAATTCTGAACAAAAGGAGAGTTGTTAGAGTCTTTGGGAAGAGTCCTTTATTCCTCTTAAGAGAGAATTGTTGGGAACCTGTTTTTTTCTCCGGAAATTGAAATGGAAGAATATTGCCTCACTGGTCTCTGCCTTCCATTTTTGACAATAAGAAAAGCTATCCCTAAAACGAAGCTAACCCACAGGGGAGTGCATAGCAAAGAGGAATACATTCAAATGAAACTAAAGCCTGCACATTCTAGGTTTGACATCTGTTATCCTTTTGGACTTTCAGTTATATGTATCAATAACATTTCTTACTGTTTAAGACAGTTTCTATTGCATTTTTTAACTCAAAGTCGAAAATATCTTAACAGATACTAACTTGTAGAAAGATGAGTCCTTTATCTTTCATTTTTGAGTCACATGGGCTGAGTAAGAAGACTGGGAGATGTGGATGGATAGTAGGATTGTCACCCTATAATGTAGTTTAGAAGTTAGACTTTCCATTTAGTTAACAGCATCACTTTTCCACTATCTTTGCACCTGCCAGTTCTATACATGGTTCCTTCATGTGTCATACACACAACATAGTAAGATCATGGTGTCTAGAGACAGAGTGTCTAGGTTAAAATCTTGGCTCTGTCACTCCTTAACTAGGTAATCTTTGGCATGCTATTAAACCACATGTGCTTTAGTTGACATATTCAAAATGGAAATACAATAATACTACTGCTGAAGATAGTTGTGAATACTGAAAGAGTTAATATATGTGAAGCACTTGGCATGGAGAAAGTGCTGTATAATTGTTGGCTATTAAATTACTCCAACTCATTTTGGATATAATTTATACCAACAAAATGCAAACAGAAATCTATAGGATGAGATTTCAGGAGAATATAAAATGTTCTTTCCCAAAAGTCAAAATGCACCTTTTCTCCTTGGTCCACTCTCTGTTCATATTTGGAATTGAACATGATGCTTGGATATTGAAAATTTATCTTACCATTATAAGAATGAAATCTACGTACTTTGGATCATAGTTGGAAAGGAGAAGGAGTTGATTCTGATTACTTCCTTTAGCAGTATGTTAGCTCTGAGCTGATTCTAGAGTTCTCTCTCTGTGAGGGAGAAAAACCTCCTGCTTTGTTAAGTCACTATATTTGGATTTCTATTACATACAGCTGAAGGCAATCCTAACTGCTGCTCAAGGGCTCTTCCTGGTAGGGGGATACTCTCTTCTTGCCATTTAAAATCCTGGCTTCATGAAAGCTATTTTCTTATTCTGCTTTACACGTCAATAGATTTGTATTATTTTCCCATATTTTATAATTTGTTTACATAAATAATTTCAATGGTTACACTCCATTGTCCTCACCTTTAAGGTTTTTTTGGTTTTTGGTTTGGTTTTGTTTTGTTTCCTTTTCTATCATTGTACTTGCTTCTCTGGAGGAAAAATAATTGATTGTAATAACTATCCTGGAGACTGTGAACTAATGCTTTCAAGGACCTTGGGGTAATGTAAAAAAAAATTAGGAATATAGATTATAATATATAGGAATTGGTGAGGACTGTGGAGATGTGGAGAGTGTCCTTGTTAAAGGAATTTAGTACAATTTAAATAAGTACTGTAGTACTCAAAGAAGATAGATCTTGTATCAGTCTTTTTTGTATTGCTCTAAAGGAGTACCTGAGGCTGTGCAATTTATAAAGAAAAGATATTTATCTGGCTTAGGATCTGCAGGCCATACAAGAAGTATAGTGCTGGTATCTGCTTCTGGTGAGGCCTCAGGAAGATTACAATCATTGTGGAAGGAGAGATGAGCCAGCGTGTCACCTGGCAAGAGAGGAAGCAAGAAGTGGGGAGGGATTTCAGGCTCTTTTAAACAACCAGTTCTTCTGTGACTAATAGAGCAAGAATCACTCATTACCTCAGGAAGGGCACCAAGCCATTCATGTGGGATCTGCTCCCATCACCCAAACACCTTGCACTAGGCTCCACATCCAACACTGGGGATCAAGTTTCAATATGATTTTTGGAAGGGACGAACTTTCAAACTATATCAGACTTTTTGGCCCAATCTAACCATGCTGAAAGTTTGCAAACTCTGATTCTGATTCAAAAACATATATAGCAGTGAAAGCACTCTCATAATTACAGAGCTGCAATGAATGTCACCAAGACACTACCAATAACAACAACAAAGTAACTCAAAAACTAAACCTCTTAAAATTAAAATTTTTCTTAGCTAAAATATTTCCACTTGATTTCGTCTAAATAGCTTTTTCCTCCTGTTTTGGATTTTGTCTGATGCAGAAAATAATACATTAACTCTGGTAGTATGCTTAACAGGCAAAACAAACACAAAAAAACCTCATTGTGTGAGCTGCTATGGCTTTGAAATAAAACCTACTGTAAGCAAAAATATAAAAAAGCAAATATACGTATTTTGACTCTCAAACTTCCTCAATTTCTTTCCTAATAATATATATGGCTTAGTATGTATGTTGAGGAGTTACATTATAATAATAGCTTTGAAATTTGCAAAAACACTTTGAAATTCTAACTAATAAAGCAGTTGTTACAAAGGATACCCAGTTCCCCCAAATCAACCCCCTGTATGTAGCATGCCTTCCTGGAAGACTACACCTGAATGGAACCAACCAGAGACCAGGTCTATGCCATGCTCATTTACTAGCAGTGGAAATAAAGACTAACTGTGGTTGCTCTGTTGTGGGGTCAACTCTTTGATCCTACACACTTTTACATTTATGCGGTTAAATGTTTTGCCAGTGAGGAAACTAAAGTTCAGAATGGAAAAGTGCACTTCTTATAATCACACAGTAACCGAAAAAGCTGGAATTCTAACCTTGCTCTGCCTAACTGTAAAACTGATGGAGTTTTCTTTATGCCACACATGTTCCTCTAATAATGGAAAGTCAAGAAATTTGGACTCAAACAAACAGTAAACTGGACTGACAATCAGGAAACTAGTATTATAGTTTAGATTCATCCACTTGGAGAATTTTATCAGCCTCCTTGTTCACAGTGGTGATCCTTTTATTTTTTTTCACATTCTAAATTTGATGTCTCTATAATATAAATATTAGTTTTAAGTACTATATTTTACTGTGAATTTCTAAGAGTAGAACCTACCTAAATATTTTATTTGTGTGATGCTTACTCACCTAGACAGACCTTTAAAATGTTCTTGATAATGTGGAAAATTTATCAAATTTGAAATGTATTTTTTATCTTAATTTTTTTCCCCTAATATGTTGAAGAACTCTATACAGGAAAGACCCAAATAATCATGTCTTTGGAACAAGTTCCATTGAGAATTCCCAATTCAGATGTCTGGATAAAGAGAATGTGACCTTTTATCATGTTTTTGGCAGTTCTGGGAAATACATCCTGAATTTAATCCAGTATAGAGTATTGCTTTAGGATTTTCATAATATAGATAGATGCTCATTAGAATATTTGGCAGGAGGTTTTGAAATATTCAAGATCAGTAGGAAATTTAGTTTAAGACTAAATGTTTCTGTGTATATAATTATAAAATCTCATTTTTCTATTGCCTTGGTGATATAATAAAACCTGCAGATCTAAAGACCTAAATAGATATGACCAATAATATTTTGTGTTTCAACTATATTCCAAAACCAGATTTTTACTTACTTAACTTTTAAGTTCCCTTTTCCTCTTAAAAAACAAAATCTGCTATGTCACACTGCCATTCCAAAACCAGATTTTTATTTACTTAACTTTTAATTTCCCTTTTCCTATTAAAAAAAAAATCTGCTATGTCACATTGCCATTCAACATTCTGTTCCCCTAGTTTTCCAGGCTAGCAGGAAATTGTCCACTGTTGATTACTAAAATGGGAAAATGCTTCCGTCTGATCATCTTCTTTGATCAAAACTTAACCAACATGGACTATTTAAATTGAGACTATCGGGGAATATTGAGGAGTTTCACATTTTTTAAATGATGAGATTTTTTTAAAAATCTTCTTTCTAGTGGAATATAACAAAACCCTGACTCTGTTATTTAAAATACCATTGCAGAGTTTGAATTCTTATCTTCTTTTATTATGCATAAGTTTATATTGTATATCTTCTGTGTACCTGGCCATTCTTCTCAGGGTTAGTTTTGCTGCTTGAAAAACTAGCCCCAAAATAGACATGATCACAGTCTAATTTTTTTCTTACCACATTGGCTGAAATGCTACAAACTAGAGATTTATTAAAATTAAAAGCAAATAACTTTGTAAGCGCCAATTACTTACATTATAATGTCACTTATAGCAATTATAATTTTCATTTTAATCGCTAGGTAAACTGAAAACCCTGAAAGAAGTAAAAAAAAAAAAAGGAAATAAAAATTGATTTAGGGTTTTTTTTTCATTAAGAAGAAGGCAGTGCTGATTGGGCTACAAAGCAGGCTTACTACAATTTACTCATGGATTGATTGAGTCACTTATTGATTCTAGCAAGCATACTTTCTGAATATTTGTAATGTGCTACCCCTCCCTTCTGAAGACTGGCTATAAAAAGACAAGTTGCAGCCAGAAGCAATATGACAATATTTAATAACTGTGCTCCAGGGAAAGGAAGTGATCATAAGATGAGTAGAACAGCAAGCTGAACAAAAGGGGAGCCTATGTCAAATGCATACTATTTAGATATTTGGCCTCAGGCCAGCCCTGCTTTCTTTCATGAGGACACTCTAGTCAGAGTAAACAAAAGCAAATGTGTAGTTTAGAGCAAAAATAAACAAACCCATACCTTTCAATCTTTTATCCACAACTATTATTTCTGCAAGGGAATACTTCTCTATTTTCAATAAGCAACCTGATTACAAGAATCGTTTATTTGGCAATACCTGTGACCTAAAACATGCATTTATTTCTCTGTAGTGTAGTGTAGCTACAGGTTTATGGTTCATCACATTATAAATAATGTAGAAGGATCACCTTACACAAGTAAATAATACAAAATATTGATAAACACTAGCTAAATGAATATCTCAATGATTTTTCCTGATTCTTATTTTTTTAATATTTAATTAAGCTTACTGAGGTTTCATTTTAAACAGTGTGAAACAATTTCACAATGGAAGACTTTAGGTGACTCCATGTTTTTTATATAGGTAAAGCACAGAGAGAAACCTTTTCTAAGACCTTTGTGAAGATGTTCTCTGCTCACCTGATCATCCTTGTTCTGTCATAGGCAATCGTTTATTATATTACACAGAAGACAGAGGGCATTTGGAATTCAGGGAAATAAGAAGCAACAGAAATATTTCCTGAGGACACTTCACTATGACAGTTTGCTATACCTTAACTTAAGCATGATTATGCCCAATAAAGAGGAATGAGTGCACATTTGATTTCCAATATACATATCATCCTGTTTGTGAAGAGACTGATAAGAACCATTGGCCACAACATTAATATGTAGCTTAAGATAAAAGATATAAATAAAAATATTCTTTTTAAATGTGTTTTTATTGTGTACTGTGGGTTGCAGTATATTTCCTCCAAATATATATGCTGAAATTTTAAACCCCCCTAGTACTTCAGAACATGACCGTATTTGAAGATAAGATCTTTATAGGGATAATCGGGATAAAATGAGGTTGTTAGGATGGGCCCTAATCCAGTATAACTGGTGTCTTTTTAAAAAGGATAAGTTTGCAGGCAGATATATGCACACATGAAGAACACCAGGTGAAGATGAAGGCAGAATTGCGAAGATGCCTTCACAAATCAAAGAATGCCAAAGATTGCCAACAAAGCACCAACAGCCAGCAAAGAGGCATGGGAACCGATTCTTCCCCACAGCCCCCAAAAGGAAGCAAGACTGGTAACACCATGATGTTAAATTTCTTGCCACCAGAACTGCGAGACAACAAATCTTTATTGTTTAAGCCACCCAGAGTGTGGTAGTTCGTTACAGCAGACTAATACACTGTGGATCTCTCTTCTACTACTGTCTTCAGGATATTGCTTACAGCTTTGTTTATTGCCCATTGAATATTTTATCTGTTGTTTGGTTCTGTAAATCTCTGAGACGCTTCCATTATTAGTAATAACAATAAAAATCATAGCAGCTAATAGCATTATATTGAACACATACCATACCCCAAATCCTGTTTTGATCCATTCTGACCCCATGAGTTACATGAGGGAATGATGGAGAAGTTTTCATGAGGAAAGAGTAATTGTGTTATTTTATTAAGTATTACTAATTAATATTAAGTATATTTTATTCAGGCACTGAGGGCTTTCGGATAGGTTTTAATGAGCTAATGTTACTTATCCTAATGCAGAAATTATTACTTTCAAGTATAGGGGGCTGCTTCAGCAAAACACAAACATATGAAGCTTTACCTTCTTTATCTACCTAAGGTGTACTTGAGCATCATTCATGACCTATCTAATTGCACATCTTCTCTCTAGTTTTCTTTTACATTCTCAACAGAAGTATTCCATTTTCCCTATTCTCTTTAAACAAGCTTTCATAAGAACATCCATCAAAAAAATTATAATTATTTGTTTGAATGGCTGCCCTTGAGAACAGAACTTTCTTATTCATATTTGTATTCACAACACCTAGCAAGGACCATGTCATATAGTATGTGTTCAAAAATTGTCTTTCAAATTGAATTCAAACTGGGAGAACTTCTTTAGTAACATTTGACTTTTAATTTTTTTAAAAAAGCAATAGCAGCATTTATTCAATTTACCACACTCAAATTGATTTTCTTTTGAATGAGTTACCTCTCCATTACTGAGTATTGTCTTGGGAATAATTCCAAGTCTTTCTCTCCCATGACTTGAGATAATAGATCGGGTTTCTTCTCTATGCTTTTTGGAACAGCCAGGAAAGGGCATGTGAATGATACAAGGATCGGAACGAATGATACAAAGAACAGAATAATTGTACAATGACCGAGGAGCACCTGGAGACTAGTTATCGCATCACATTAACTATAGTAGTAGTTTCCAAGACTGAACTTGATTGCTTCTTCTTAACCATGCAAAGCTTCCTCCTTGTTGATTAAAAGTTACCTGTTCATGAGGTCTCCCTGACCAATTTAATTAAAATGATAAACTCTGCATATTCCTGCCCCCATACTCTGCTCTATTTTTTAACATAGTACTTATGTTCTAACATACTATATCATTTATTTATTTGTTAATAACTTATCCACTCTGGATTCTTTGTGACTATGGTAGCATGGGTTATTTTTTCTCCATTATTTACTTTCAATTGTTCTGTGTCTTTATATAACTGATTTCCGCCTCATTTTAGATTATCAGAATATCTTTAAGAAGTTTGTATCAATTTATTTATTGGCTTTTTAGTTATGCCTCTCTGCATATTTTAAGCTGTTGCTCTAGGGCTTAAAATATACATCCTTATCTTTTCATAGTCTACTTAAAGTTAATATTGTGCTACTTCACATAAACAATAGGAATCTTGGAATCATATAGATCTATTAACCACCCACATCCTTTATAATTGTCGTATATATTACATCTACATCCCTAATAACCTCCACAGAACAAGGTTATATTTTCTACTTTAAGCAATCCAATGTACTTTAAAGAAACTAAATGGAAAATAAAATAGTCTTTTATATTTATTCAGATAGCAATCATTTTTGATGCTCTTGATTTTTTCCTAAAACTCTGAGTTTTCTTAAAAATCCAGTTTCCTTCTTACTGAAGGAATTCCTTTGACATTTCTTATAGTGCTAGTTTTGGGTCATTTTATTTGAAAATGTAATTTCTTCTTTATTCTGGACACTGTGATGTTCACTGGATATAGAATTCTAGATTGACCATGCTTTATGTATTTAAAAATTTAAAGATGCTGTTCTGCTGATCTCTCATATTTTCTGATAAGTCAGAAAACATTCAAATACCTTCTATGTATTATGTCATTTTTCTCTTACTACTTTCAACATTTTTTGTTTATTGTTGGTTTTCAAAATGGTGTTCTTTATTTTGATACTGCTTTGGGTTTACCAAGTATCTTAAATCTATGAATGTGTGGCTTTCACAAAATTTGCAAAGGTTTGGGTAATTATTTATTCAATAATCTCTTCCCACATTTTTTGACAGAGAGTGCACACATATTTAAACTTTGATATTGTCTCACAGAAGTTCTGTTCATTTTTTTAAAAATCTTTTTTCTCTCCACTTATTAGATTAGATCACTTCTATTACATATATTCATGTTCAAAGACTTATTATTCTGTTATCTCCATTATGCAGTTACAACCATCCAGTTAACTTTTTAATTCAGATATTGTATATTTAATCTATAATTCCTACATGATTTTTAAAAAATTTCTTTATTGAAATTTTTTTATTGCCCGCATACTTTTAAAAAATATTTTTTAAACATAGTTAGAATGGTTGTTTTAAAGTTTGTATTCATTGACTTAAACATCTGGGGCAATCAGAGCTGACCCCCTTTGACTGTATTTTCCCTTAAGAAAATGAATTCCTAGCTGGGCTCAGTGGCTCAGCCTGTAATCCCACGCCTTTGGGAGGCTGAGGTGAGTGGATTGCCTGAGCCTGCGGGTTCGAGACCCGCCTGGGCAGCGAGACCTCATCTCTACAATAAATCAAAAAAATCAGCCAGGCGTGGTAGCGCAAGCCTGTAATTCCGGCTACTCGGAAGGCTGAGGCAGAAGGATCGCCAGAGCCCAGCAGGCGAGGCTACGGTCTGGGCTACGGTCTGCACTCCAGTCTGGGCGACCGAGTGAGACTCCAACTAAAACAACAACAACAAAAAAGAATATGCAAAGAACCTAGTATAACATGGGGAAATAAATATGAAAATAAATTCAAAGATAAAAAGATGGAAAAAATATATGATAAATATTGTAAAAGATGTACAACCTAGGCAGAAATCAGGATAATGCACATTTAAAGGTGTGATGTCCACTGACACCCATCAGGTTGGCAAAAGTTAAATTCTGAGAGTGCTCCGCATTGGCAACCATATAGAGAAAAGAAAACTCACACACTGTTAGTGAGAGTGTAAATCATTGATGGATAGCAATTTTTCAATATCTGGTAAATTCAGAATATGCATATTTAAAGTGCCAGCAATTCCATTCTTAGTACTATATCATTAAAATCATTAGCACTTGTGCACAAAGAGATAAATGCAAAAAGGTTTATGAGTATTTGCAATGGTGTAGAGTTATAGTAACCTACAAGTTCATAAGCAGAAGACTATAGATAAAATGCAATATCTTTACACAAAGGAGATTATAAAGTGGCTGAATGAATTAGATAGAGATACATGTATCTACATAGATAAATGTAAAAATATAATGTTAAATAAAAATAGATATGGTATACTTAGCATGGCACCATTTAAATATGCATTTAAAGATGAAAAACAATATTATATAGACAATATTATATAGACTCTATACTCAGGTCATAGATAAACATAAGCTTGCATGGGAATGATTAAAACTAAATTTGAAAAAGTAAGCTATGGGCAGTCAGAAGAATGACATCAAGAAGCAGATTCATAGCATACTATACTATTTCTAAAGTGACTGGTGTGGACATTTTCATTATCTTATTATTCATATATTTTTACATGACTGAAATATTTCATGGAAGATGGGGATACTAAAAATACTTAATAGTGTTGTTCTGAGAATTACATGAGATAATACATACGAATAACTTTGATAAAATTATATAAATTGGTAAGGCAGGAATAAGTTTTCTATAAAATAACAAGTTAAAATTTGAAACAAAAATGTCTAGCAATATCAGTAAAGAAAAACATTAAAAATGTAATAAATGAAAATGGTATTAAAAGTCATGGTATTATTGGAGTAGATAAATGCCAACTTAAATAAATGGAAAGATAAACTAGGTCACTAATAAGATTAAAATTTGTAGAGATGTTACTTCTTTAAAAATGAATTTATATGTTAATCATATAATAAAATTTAAGGACTAATCACTAACATAGATGTATATTTTTAGAGAATCTGAACAAAAGAGTATTTTAATAATAAAAATGTCTCTAAATCAACATGAAAAAATTAAGACCCCTCAAAAAATGACAAAAGGAAATTGGCAGGTAATATACAAATGATGAAGCACAAATAGCCAATAAACACACAAAAATGCTCAATTACACTAGTCAAAAGAGCTATCATATTAAAAAAGCAACATGTTTCACTTTCTTTTTTGGGTTTTTAAAAATTTATTTTGTTATAGAGATGTGGGGAGCAAATGAGGCTTAGCTACATAAGTAGGTTGATTGCATGCAGGTGAAGTTTGGGCTTCCAACTGGTCTTCACTACTCCTGGTAGTAGATCATATACCCTTTGTGTTGTCACGTGCCTCTCACCCTATTCCCCCCTCCTGTAGCAGTGTCCCTTGTGTTAATACGACTAATGTTCAGGGCCCATTTATGAGTAAGAACATGCGGTATTCAGTTCTTTATTTCTGTGATAGTTCACTTAGTATTGTGGTCTCCATCTTCATCCAATATGCTGCAAAGTCCATGATATTGTCTTCTTTAGGGCTGTGTAGTTTTCCATCGTGTATATTTACTACATTTTATTTATTCAGTGGACTTTTGATGGGCATCTGGGTTGGTTCCATGTTTTTGCTATTATGAATAGTGTGCCAATGAACGTGCATGTGCAGGTGTCTTTTTTGTAGAATGATTTATATTCCTCCAGGTATATTCCCAGGAAAAGGATTGCTGGATCATATGGAAAGTCAATTTTTAGTTCTTTTAGGAATTGTCACACTGCTTTCCATAAAGATTGAACTATTGTGCATTCCCACCAACAGTGTAGAAGCGTTCTCTTTTCACCACACCCATGCCAGTATGTACTGTTTTTTGACTTATTAATGATAGCCATCCTTACCGGAGTCAGGTGATATCTCATTGTAGTTGATCTGCATTTATCTGATGATTAGTGAGGCTAAGCAGTTTTTCATGTGTCTCTTGGCTACTTGTATGCCATCTTTTGAGAAGTGTTTGCTCATGTTCTTTGCCCACTTTTTAATGGGTTTGTTAGTTTTTTATCTTTCACTTTGTTTGAGTTCCTTGTAGATACTGGATGTTAGGTTTTGTCCAATGCATAATTTATAAATATTTTTCCCATGCTGTGGGTTGTCTCTTTATTATCTTGATGGTTTCTTTTGCTGTGCAAAAGTGTTTAAGTTTAATGAGGACTCGTTTGTCTATCTTAGCTTTTTGGCCTTCATCTTTGGGGACTTGGTCAGTAATTCATTGCCTACACCAATGTGGACAATGGTGCTTCCTATATTTTCTCCTAGGATTCTTAGAGTTTGAGGTTTTATGTTTAGATCTTTGATCCATTTTGTATATCGTGACAGGAAGGGATCCAGTTTCATTCTTTGGCATGTGGTCAGCCAGTTTTCCCAGCACCATTTGCTAAATATGGTCTCCTTTCCCCAGTGATTGTTGAAGATGATTTGGTTAAGAGTCCATATATTTGCTTCCAGAATCTCTGTCCCATTCCATTGGTCTATGTGCCTATTCCTGTCCCAGTACCAGGCTGTTTTGGTTACTGTAGCCTTATAATAAAGTTTAAAGTCTAGAAGTGTTATACCTCCCTCTTTTTTCCTTTTGCTGAGGGTTGTTTTGGCTATTCATGCTCTTTTTAATTTCCATATGCATTTCTGTATTATTGTTACCAGATCTGAAAAAAATGGTGTTGGTAATTTAATGGATATTGCATGGAATCTGTAGATTGCTTTTGGTAGGATGGACATCTTGACAATATTGATTCTTCCAATCCATGAGTATGAAATGTTTTTCCATATGTTTGTGTCATCCTTAATTTCTTTGAACACTGTTTTGTAGTTCTGGTTGTAAAGATCTTTCACTTCTCTGGTTAGATGAATGCCAATGTTATTTCTTTTGTATGTATGTAGCCATTGTGAATGGGATTGTGTTTTTCATTTGGTTCTCTGCCTGCTTGTTGCTGGTGTATAGAAACGCAGTTGTCTTTTGCACATTGATTTTGTAACCTGAGATTTTACCAAAATAATTTATCCGTGTGAGGAGGTTTTTAACACACTCCCTAAGGTTTTCAAGGTATCACATCATAATATCTGTAAAGAGGAATAGCTTAACTTCCTCTTTTCCCATTTGGCTACTCCCCAGTTTTCTTCTTTTGCCTGATTACTCTGGCTAGGACTTCCAGCACTATGTTGAACACTATGTGATAGTGGGCATCTCTGTCTTGTAGGTTCTTAGGAGGAATACCTCCAGTTTCTGCCCATTGGGCAAAATGTTGTCTGTGGGTTTATCATAGATGGCTCCTACTGTTTTGAGGAATGTTCCTTTGATGCCTTGGTGTTCATGGGTTGCTATTAATAAGGGATGCTGGATTTTGTCTAATTATTTTTCTGTGTCAAATGACATACACATATGGTTCTTGCTTTTACATCTGTTAATGTGCTGAATTACATTTACAGTCTTATGAATGTGGCACTAGCGCCGTATCCCAGGAATGAAGCCCATCTAGTCATAGTGGATAATCCTTGAGATGTGTTGTTGGAGCAAATTTGTTAGAATCTTGTTGAGAATTTTTGCATCTATGTTCACTAAAGAGATAGGCCTGTAATTCTCTTTCCTTTTTGGGTCTTTGCCAGATTTGGGTATTGGTATAAAGTTAGCTTCATAAAAAGAGTTGGGGATAGTTGCTTCATTCTTGATTTCTTGGAATACTTTCAACAAGATTGGTATCAGCTCTTCCTTGTATGTCTTGTTGAATTCAGCTGGGAAACCAACTGTTCTGGGGTTTTTTGGTGGGGAGATTTCTTACAACTGAATTAATTTCCTTGACTGTTATCAGTCTGTTTAGAGTTTCAATTTCATCTTGTCTCAAACTTGGGAGATTGTGTGGTGTCAGAAAGTCCTCCTTTTCCTTTAGGTTTCCTAGTTTATGTGCATACAGGTGTTCACAGTAATCTCCGATAATCTTTTGAATTTCTTCAGGGTCAAATGTGATTTTACCTTTTGCATTTATAATTGTGTTTATCTGGACTTTCTCTCTTTATTTTAGTCTGTCTGTCCAAGGGTCCCTCATTCTTATTTATCCTTTTAAAGAACCAACTTTTCATCTTTTTTTTTCCTATATTTTTGTCTTCTATATCCTGCAATTGTGATTTTATCTTGGTGATCTGGATTCTTCTGCAGAAGTTAGGATTTAGATGTTCTTGCTTTTTCAGCTCCTTTAGGTGTGACATTAGACCATTTGCTTGTGATCTTTCTGTTTTCTTGATGTGTGCATGCAGTGTTAATTTTCTTCTTAACACTGCTTTCACGGCATCCCAGAGGCTCTGACAAGGTGATGTCTTTGTTTTTGTTTGTTTCCAAGAATATTTTCATTTCTGTCTTGATTTCCATATTGACCCAGAAGACATTCAGCGGTTTGTTTTTCTTTTATTTATTTTTATTTTAAAGATGTGGGATACAATTCAGGATTAGGTACAAGTGGTCATCATACAGGTAAAGTTTGGGTCTCCCTTTGTTCCCCATTTTGCCTGGTTTGAGATCAGGTATCCTTATTAATATTGTGTCTCACCCCCCCCCCCCAGCATGTTGTTTATTGTCCATGTCTCTGTGTATGTTGGGGGGATCCTGCTGGTGGCACTATTTATTTTTATTGCACCATTGTCTGAGAAGTTTCAAGGTGTTATTTCAACCTTTTGAAATTTTTTTATGCTTTATTTATGTCCAAGAATATAATTGAGCTTGGAGTATGTTCTATGTGCTGATGGCTAGAATGTGTACTCTGTAGATATTGGGTGGAGTGTTCTGTAGATGCCTATTAAATCCATTTAATCAAGCATTGAGTTAAGTTTACATATCTCCTTGTTGGTTTTTTGCCTTGATAATCTATCTAAAGCTATTAGTAGGGTATTTAGGTCTCCAACTATGATTATATGTCTTCTCTTAGTTTCCTTAGTAATTGTTTTATAAAACCCAGTGCTCCTGTCTTGGATGCCTGTATGTTTAAGAAGGATATCTCTTGCTTGTGAATTGAGCCTTTTATTATTATATAGTGTCCTTCTGTGTCCTTTCTAAATTTTGTTGCTTTGAAGTCTACTTTGTCTGATTTCACAGTAGCTACTCCTACTCTCTTCTGTTTTCCATATGCCTGAAAGACGATTTTCTAGCCCGCAACTTTGAGCCTGTGGATGTCCTTTGTAGTGAGATGAGTTTCCTAAAGGCAGCAGACTGCTGGATCATGCTTCTTTATCCAGTAAGACCATTTTCTAGCCTTCAACGTTAAGCCTGTGGGTGTCCTTTGTAGTGAGATGAGTTTCCTAGAGGCAGCAGACTGTTGGATCATGCTTTTTTATCCAGTTTGCCACTTTATGTCTCTTCAGTGGCTCATTTAATTCATTAATGTGCAAATTGATTATTGAAATTTGAGAGTTTATCCCTGTCATAGGGTTTTTAGGGGGCTGCTTTGTTTCCTTTTTACTTTGTATTTATATATGTGTGTATTTTCATTTTTGTGAGAGCTCTGCATTATCTGTTAACTCTCTGCTTGCCTACTTTTTTTTTTGAGTTGGAGTCTCACTCTGTCACCCAGACTGGAGTGCAGTGGCCGCTCCCAGCCACCACAGCCTTGACCTGCTGGGCTCTGGTGATCCTTCCACCTCAGCCTTCCAAGTAGCTGGAATTACAGGCATGTACTACCATGCCCGGCTGATTTTCTGATTTATTGTAGAGATGAGGTCTCGCTGCCCAAGCAGGTCTCGAACCCGCGGGCTCAGGCAATCCACTCACCTCAGCCTCCCAAAGGTGTGGGATTACAAGCTGAGTCACCGAGCCCAGCTTGCTTACCTACTTTTGTGATGGGTGTGACTGGTCTTTTTTGTGTTCAACACCTTCTTAAGCATCTCCTAAAGGACTGTTCTGGAGGCAGCTTTTTTTTTTTTTTTTAGGGATTGGATGTCTGGGAAGGATATAATTCTCCATCAGTGGTGGAGCTTACCTCTCAGCGGGGTAGAAAAATTCCTGGCTGGAATTACTTATATTTAAGAATGTTAAAAATTGGGTGTCAACCTGGTTCACTTTGTAGGTGGACTTTCTTCACCCAGGAGCAGCCAGCTGTTAAGCTCTTCTGTTGGAAGCTGCACTCACAACAAGGGATTTTTTTCCCTGCTCCACTTGGACTCTGGTTGCCCACTGCTGTGCCCTGACCAGAACTCTTCCCAAATGGGACCAATGACTTGCACATGGTTAGGAACGAGTGAACTGGCCCAAAGGATTTTAGGATCACTCAATCACTTTTGTTCAATGACAGAACTTCAGTTCCTATGTGAGCCTGGGGAGGGGGATGAGGGATGGGGATCCTGGATTTTAGCATCTGCCATTGCTTCTTTGGTCTTTATGTGTTCAAAGAAACCTTTGCTAGGGACAGGATGTTCTACCCATCCAAAAGTGTTTGGGGTATCTCCATCTGTTGGTGGCTGGGTCCCTACTCTCTCTCTCTCTTGTTCATCAAAAGAGGTGTCATTCTGCTGCTCCATCTTAGATGCCCCACCCTGCAAAGATTTCTAATAATTTAATAATACTAACTTGGGCAGAAGTCCTATAATGGTGACAGAAAAAAGGCCAGAAGATTCCACCACAGAAAGAATTATAACCCATAGGCAAAAGTACTAAACAGAACTATTTGCAGGCACCAGAAAACATACAATGGCAGGGCTGAGAAATATTTATACAAAGGAAATATTATTTTAGAAAGTGCTGCTGCACTGAGTAAGAACTCCAAGTCTGTGGCTTCCTTGTCTAGGGAAGTTCCACATTCTCCTGTAGGTAACAAGAGACCACAACCTTAATTACTTGAAGTAGTGGATAATTGAGTTTAGAGCCATAGAAGACCTGGTGATTTCATACTTCAAAATTTGATCCGAAATTCTGTCCCAACCCCCAACTGAGTGCTAAATTCATGTTTCAAGATGGATAAATAAATAAAGCATGCAATTATGATAGAATAATATAAAATAAATAAATTATCTTTGAAGAATACTTAGTAACCTGGAATAATGTCATGTGAAAATTCTAGGATTCAAATTGTGCACATATACTGTGTTCTTACTTTTGTTGCAAAAAAGACAGCAAAAAAGGAAAATTTGTACTTATATCCCAGGTATTAGTTGTAGTTGTGCCACTAGCTCCAGGAAGGCACAGACATTCTTAAATTAATTCATTTTTAAACCTTCACTTCACTGTGTATATATTCTCTCTTAACACAGATCTACTTGGAAATGTGGTATGGTATGGTATACTTTCTGTAATGTCTACCTTCTTCACTGTTAACAAAGATCTTCATGAATTTTTTTTAGTGTATGTCAGTTAGGTATCAAACTGCTATTACATTGAGATTATATTAAATATGATAAGCAAATGAGGTAGTACTTTTATCTTAAAATGTGAATATTTGCCCTTTGTCATGAATTATTGTTTTGAAATGATTTAAGCATAATGAAAAATGTTTGGTGTGGCCCTAAAAATGTTCAAGGGATTTGTAGTTGTTCAAAATTTCTTTTAGAATACATAGACAAACAGAAGACCATCACCCAAAGAATACAGAATACTCTTAAACAAAAACCTTAGTAAGTAATGCAGATTTTTTCTGAATATCTATCTTATGGAGAATATAGCTCAGCCAGTATTTTGTTGTTGTTGTTTTTGTTGTTTTTGTTGTTGTCCTTGTTGTTCTTTTTGTTGTTGGAGTCTCACTTTGTCACCCAGGCTGGAGTGTAGTGGAATGATCTCGACTTACCACAGTCTTGACCTCTTGGGCTCAAGTGATCCTTCAGCCCCAGCTTCCCAAGTAGCTATGAATACAGGCATGCCACCACCATGACAGCTAATTTTTTTTTTTTTTTTTTGGCATAGACCGGGTTTTGTTATGTTTCCTAGGTTGGTCTTGAACTCCTGGGCTTAAGCAATTCTCTCATCCTAGCCTCCCAAAGTGCTGGGATTATAGATGTGAACCACTGCACCTGGCCACAGCCAATACTTTCTAAATGTTGTATTAGATAGTTTTGATCTCCATAGAACTTTTAAAGCACACTGCCACAGAAGTTTTGGGCTGTTTTTCTTATATGGATTTACAGACTCCATTTTCTTCTCTCAAATACTGAGCTTCCATCTCTAGACCTTTGTACCTAAATTTACATCTGTGCTTCCTGCTATAGAACACTCAACTTTCTTAGAAATCAATCTGCCATCTCTTTACCTATTTGAACCAGCCTTTTGGGATATTCCTTTGTGAATCTCACAACATTATTTGGGGATATATATATATGTATATATGTACATATATATATACATACACTTTGGATAATTTTATTTTAGTTATATATAACTAAAATAAATTATCCAAAGTTGTAATGTTTATAGCAAATTTTAAATTTCTTTTTTATGCCTTTCTGTATTTTCCCCAAATGTTTACAAACTTGTTTCCTTATAATAAAAAGTAAGTTATGAAATATTGAGACATAATAAATTAGAAGAAATAAAATAAAGAATTATGTAAAATTAAAAGATGATAAAGGTAGCTTCACAAGTCAATGGAAAAGGGATGGATGATTTTCAAAATGGTATTTGTAAAATTTAGAAAAAGATTTCAGATCCTCACTTCATACCATATTTGAATATAAATTTTTGATAAAGAATTCAATGTAACCAATAAAATATATTTTAAAACATAAAGAAAAATATTGGCTAATGTGTAACCTATATTAAATAAGAAAAGATATGCTAGGTATAAAAAAAGAAATACATTACATATATACGGAAAGTTTCAGCAGATCATTTGATCACACAAATGATGTGAAATGTTGCTGACATTAATATAACTTAAATTACCAGATCTTACAGTTAGATGTCACATGCATGCAGTTGCCATACATGGGATGAATATATTATTAAAAAATCAGATCTATTGCTTTAAATGTTTGGAGGTTGAAGAAAACATATTGAATGTATTATTTGGAAATCTAGGCCAATCATGGTGACCCACACCTCAGCTTTCTGAGGGTCCAGACTGGAGAATAGATTGAGGCCAAGACTTCAAGACAAGCCTGAGAAGCATAGCCAAACCCCATTTCTACAAAAAAATTCAAAATTTAACTGGCTGTGGTGGTGCACTGGTGCACCTGTAGTCCCATCCACTCGAGAGGCTGAGGCAGGAAGAGGATAACTTGAGCCCAGGAGTTCAAAGTTGCAGTGAGCTATGATTGGTGTCACTGCACTCCAGCCTGGGTGGGACACATAGACCTTGTCTCAAAAAATAAAATAAATAAAATTAAAAAAGGAAAAATGAAACTTAACAACCTCGTATATGATTTGAAAACATATTTATTGTCTATGTTTCCCAATTTTGTCAGATGCTTTTTTCAGTTCACAGTTAAGAAAACTAAGTCTTAGAGTTGCCCACTTTCATGAGCAGTGCAACCCTCCAGGTACGATTCTTCTTACGGCCAGGCGTGGTAGCTCAAGCCTGTAATCCCAGCACTTTGGGAGGCCAAGGTGAGAGGATTGCCTGAGCTCAGGGGTTCAAGACCAGCCTGGGCAACTTGGTGAGGCCTTATCTCTACAATAAATAAAAAAATAAGCTGGACATGGTATCGTGTGCCTGTAGTTCCAGCTATTTGGAAGACTGATGCAGAAGGATTGCCTGAGCTCAGCAGCTCGAAGCTGCAGGGGCCGTGAGCATGCCACTGCACTCCAGCCTGGATGACAGAGTGAGCCTCTAATGCAAAAATAAAGATCCCTCGCATTTAGAAGCTCATTGTTCAGTGTTTGTAATCCAGTGTTCCTTGTGGCAAGACATTTGTTGAGCAGAGGAAATAGATGTCTACTTAGTACTGTTCAATTACCAATATGATGAGAATGGGGACTTGAGCAAAGGTGGACCTGAGGACCCCAGGGCCCATGAGCACTTGTTCCAAAGTTCGATCAGGGCAACATTCCTTTCCTCTGTTAAATATATGGGAACACCAAGTCAGATTCTGTTGATAAATGTTCTCTATTGCAAATACACAAACCATTTGAAAAATGTGCATTAGTACAAACATTCATATTTTAAATTTATTTCTAAAGCTATTCATTAAACCAGAAAAAAAGTCCTGTCTTTGGAATTAGATGTGAATCAGGAAGTACAAAGTAATAATTATATTCTTAATTATGTACTCAACAAATAAACAACTACAGTGTCTCATGTTTGTAGAGTTCCAGGAGGCTTCCCAGTGAAATGCTATTTAGCTTTGTAGAATATTACCTAAGAGAATGTGTATTCCATAGAGATTATTTTTTGCTAGTAATAGTTTCTACTGCAATCTAACCTTGGCTTATCACATAAAGGAAACCAATGTATTCTGAGCATTTAGATGAAGAAGTAAAAGTTTTTAAAATTTGTCTGTAGTCAATGTCAATATTTCTCTTTTAAGTGATAAACTTACCACTGCAGTATTTCATTTAATAGTATTATCTTTTTTCCTATAGTAGTGTTATTGATGGGAGTTGACTACTTCTATATAACCTGTTCATATAATTTTTTTGATATTATAACATATAGTACAAACAGAAATAAGTCTCATTAAAGCAGAATGCTTTCAGCAGAGCTGCTTACCTGATTTTGTCATCTTTTGGTACAGAATCTTAACTCTTATAGTTAGGTGCGTCACTGTTCTGGTATGTATATTTAGAAATTCTGGGTTCTTTGCCTTGGGCAAGAGATATGTTGATGTATGTATAAATATGGAGGTAGATATGAAGATGTATAAAGGTAAGACTCACAAAACCCTCACTATGTGCCAACCACTGTTCTAGACCATTTATATATAATAACTCATGTAGTCTTTGCAACAACCTTAGAAGGAAGGTACCATGATTATCTCTTTTTGGAAGATAGAGATGCTGAGTCATAGAGAAGGTAAGTATCTTCCCAAGACCACATGGTTATTAAGGATTGAAGTCAAGATTTCAAACTACACAGCATAGCTCCAAGTAGATCCCCTTAGGTACTTTACTACATTGCTTATAATGGATATTTTAGACAATATGTACAGTTTGACTTATATTCAGGAATTTACAGTTTATATAAAGATATACTAATATCAGTTTCTGAATCTTCCTTTATAACTGATGTGTGGCTAACCACTCAATTATGGTCTACTCATTCCTTCCACAAATATTTATTGCATTCCTACTAATGGAGGTAGTGGGTGTATATGTTTATATCCAGTAGACACCTGTTGTTTTTTACCTATTCATCATACATTCTCCCTTTTCCTGATAGTGACATCCCGGTTTTGTTTGGGCAACTACACATTCCCCATCAAAAGCAACCATAGAGAGAATAGCTTCTACTGGCCTTAGTTGTGTCCCAGACTAGTTCAATAGGACTCTTGCCTGAGAATTTGGATCTTTAAGGAGTGGCACAAGAAACACATAGCACAAATTCTTCCTATGGTATTGTCCTGACATTTCTGTATTGTAGCTCACTGTAGCTATCATGTTACCTGTACTTTCTGTCGTGTTCCTCAATTTTCCCTTTGATATTGTGGACTAATTCTCATTCATTTAATAATCCCCTTTATAAAAATTAAGTTAGTCTGTTAAGTGTGCTTGTGGTTGCAGTCAAAATGCCCTAGTTGGTATAGAAATAAAATAGAACCCGTCTCTCATTGAACTTACAGTCTAATGGGAGAAACCACCATCACAATGAAAATGTGAATTTGTTGTAGAAAATACTCCCTTAAGTATAAGAGTTATGTGTGCAACAAAAGGAGTATGAGGTCATCAAAAGAAACACTTAAGAAGGAGAACTTCCACTGGACTTGTTTGGTCAGGGAAGGTTTCCTCAAAGCATTAATGTTTAATTTGAAAGTGAACATTTATAGGCAAAGAAAAGTATCTCAGCAGAGAGAGCAGTATGTACAAAGGTCTGGAGGTGATGACATGGTGCAGTGAAAAATAGAAGGAAGAAGAAGGTTGGAAAGAATACATCATGCATGGCTTTGTGAGCAGTGTTAAGGAATTTGAATTTTGTCTTAAAAGTAATGAGAAGCCACAGAAGGATTTTAAATAAGGAAAAGACAAAATCAATTTTATATTTTAGAAAAATGATTGTGCAGTGTTAGAGATTGATTAGATTATTTAAGCTCAAGGCAGGAAGACTAGTGAGGAGATTGTTTCAGTGACTCAATCTAAATCAGATTGTGGACAGCTTTAAAGTGGAGGCAGCAGGGATAGAGGATAGATGTTTCATGGATAAAATTGATAAGACTAGGAATTCTGGGAAGACAGCTTCCTGAATGCTGTTCTCCTTCTCTCTATATTGGCTACATTCTTTATAACTCTTCTAAATCAAATGGTGCTAGGATCTATGTAACACAGGGTTCCAAATACCCAAGTTTGGTCAAACAGGAAACAGTTACATTTCTTCTTATCAGGATGCATGTCTGTGATGAGCAGAGTACAGGGTAACTCCCTTGACTCCTATGCATAGTTTTCATCCTCCTGGACATTCCCCTTCTTCTGAGTGTGGCCAGAACCTGTGACTTGTTTCTAGCACTAAAGAGTATGGCGAAGGTGATGGATTGTGCATCACCACATTATATAAAGTCCTCATGAAGCAGTCTGCTATGTATGAGCTGCCTTCAAAAGAGCTGTGCACCAAGAAACCAAGGCCCTCACATTGGCAGCCTGTGAGGAATGAGATGCTGCCAACACACCAGGGAGGTTGGAAGCAGATTCTTTTCCAGTTGACCCAGAGAAAACCCAGCCTTGGTATGTACCTTGATTATAATCTTGCACGGATGCCAGTTAAGCTATGCCTGGATTTCTGTCCAACAAAAATGGTAAGAAAAATCAATTTCTGTATTGTTTTATACTACTAAGTTTGTGGCAATATTGTAATGCAGCAAGAGATTACTAATACAATATCCAAGGGCTGTAAAGCAGCATACTTTGGAAAGAACATGGCCCATAACAATTTATATTCCTTGGTCCCCAAAGCCCCTCTCCCCCCAAAAAGAAGGAAGCAGGGCAAATAAGGCCAATGAAGGTAAAAATTCAAGAGTATGAGACATCCAGAGAATTAGGCGACTTTTTCTAGATGCTTAGGTTGACAACTAAAGTCATCCTTGTTCTAAATCCTCAGAAAACAAGAATAGAGAACCTCTTGGGGTTGACTGACACTGCCAGCTACCAGGTATGAGCCCCAGTGAGTCCAGCAAAGAAAATAACCAACCTGAGGAAGCCAGTGGCCAGAGCAAAAAAGGATCAGTAAAAATATAAAATATACCGAGTCCACATGAAGATAAATAATTCCTAGAAAGGAATCAATGATCACTGAAACAGAAACATTGTAATAGCACTTAGGTAGAGTTGAGTATGACTGAATTTCCCAATGTAACCTCATTTAGATGAATTGGAGGAAAAGATGATCAATTTTGACAGCCAAATGAATGACCTAGAAAATCAAAAGGAACTACAATATAAAAGAGTGAAGAAAAAGAAAACACTGTTTTTCAGGCATATTATTATATAAGAAAGATACTGGAAATAATTTGAAAACCAAGAAAAAGAAAAAAATCTTCCAGATAGCAAGTTATTCATAAATGGAAGGGAATATTGAGTTTGTCTTTCTCTCTACTGATTCTTTTATCTCCACATCTCTACCATAAGGAGATTCTGCAGTAAATCTTGGCATGGGACTCTTTTGCCTCCTCTTCGTTGTTTCCTACATACCCTCAAGCCTTTAGCCCTGGCTCAGTGCTTCAGGTTTCCTTTTCTCCTTGAACTAAGGGCTGTTAATGGGGGCCAAGGAAGCTGCAGGAAGATAAGCTAGGGTCCCAAGACATCCCAAGGGAAGGAAGAGAGCAGACCCTAGAGTCTGACGAGGTACATGCAGGCTTCAGAGATAGCTCTTCTGAGACTCAAGAGTGCACATTGAGGCTTCAGTCAGCACCCAGTGAGTGATGCTGAGGATCATCTTGGCATGATCTAAAAATATTCTTATGAACCACTAGTGATATCTGTACCATACCCCAGCAAACCCTGACATGGAAGAAAATAAAATGCCTGGGTCAATGTGTAGCTTATTGTAAGCATTCAGATATGTGTTCTAGGAATTGTGGGAGAGCAGGTCCATTATAACTCTTGTATATATGTTCTCATGTAGTTTATTTAGTCAGTTCATAGAGAAGCACATGCATTATGAGAGAAGAAGTCTACTGTTAGGAGAAGGAACAAGCATTGCATTTGACTATGTACCTTTTCCAAATAAATAAGCAACTATGTAATCCCACTGAGAGGGAATAATGGTATTTTATCATACAGATTTTTTTTTTTTTTTTTGAGATGGAGTCTCACTCTGTCTCCCAGACTGGAGTGCAGTGACTGCTCCCGGCCACTGCAGCCTCGACCTGCTGGGCTCCAGCGATCCTTCCGCCTCAGTCTTCCAAATAACTGGAACTACAGGTGCGTGCTACCACGCCCGGCTGATTTTTTTATTTATTGTAGAGATGAGGTCTCACCAAATTGCCCAGGCGGGTCTCGAACCCCCGGGCTCAGGCAAGCCACTCACCTCAGTCTCCCAAGGCGCAGGATTACAGGCTGAGCCACCGAGCCCGGCTATACAGAATTTTTAATGGCATTAAATCACATAGGGTATTAATGCCCTAGCAAGGTAATGATGCAAGGTATAGGGGTGTTAACCTGTCTTTAAAATGTTACTGGCTAGTTATCTTGAGACCTATCTGATATAGGTGTGGAAAGGGAGTGATTCCTTTCCTCTCTGTCATAAAGGGTCACAACCAACACGTTTGCAGCAAAAGGTTCTTAAGAGAAAAGTATAGCAAATTTATTAATGTACATAAGCATAGAGGCCTTACAAAAAATAATAATAATTCAAAAAAAGGGCCAGATGATTGACAATTAAATAGTTTCCCATTGGAAAGAAGGGAATGGGGTACTGTAAATGAATAGATCAGAAAAAATGACAATGGTTTGTAAGTGATTCTCTTTGGATGTTGCTGAGTGAACCTAAAGACAAGCAGTAAAAATGTGAGAGGGCAGAAATGTATTGTGAACCAAGGTTGTCTTGTTAGGCAGATACATTCCTACAGGTAATCTCTCAGGGCAATCTCCAGAAGGATAGATTTTAAAACTATCTGGAAATGATAATGACTTTCAGTCTCTTCTCTTTTCTGGTGCTTAGTCTTCCCTGGCTATTTGATGAGATTCCTAGGGAGAGTGTTTTAAGACAACTGCAGGCCTACTGGCGGTGGCTCAGCCTGTATTCCCAGCACTTTGGAAGGCTGAAAAAGAGGTTTGCCTGAGCCCTGGGGTTTAAGATTAGCCTGGGCAACTTGGTGAGACTTTGTCTCTATAATAAATCACAAAAAAACTAGCCAGGCATGGTGATGTGCTTTTGTCGAGGCTGTGGTGACCATGAGCAGGCCACTGAACTCCTTCCTGGGCAACAAGAGTGAGACTCCAATTCAAAATAAGACAACTGCATTTCTTTTAGAGGTTTTCTCCTTCAGATTTTTTAAAAACTCACGATACTTTGGAAAAGAAGAAGGATCAGGGAGACAGGGGAAAGTCAGTGCTGTTGCTTATTTAGTTTAGCATGTCAAATATTTTGGTTATTGTTTCTTGAGCGCCAACACTGACCATTAATACATCTTCAAACCACACAAATCTGATTCCAGAAAGCATTTGCAAAAAAATAATGATCATTACCACAGGCCAATTAATAGGAATGGATCAATGATTAAGCAATTGTCTCTCAGTTCCAACACATCTTCTCTAGTTGACTTTGTGATGCTGAGGACGAAATGGCATTCTCCTTTGCCATCTGGATCCTTGTTATATTTGGCCAATAGTAGGATATCGAATGGAAGATTGGAAAGGGAAGAAAGAACTTGCTCCTTCCTATTTGCTTGCTATTATTGTCAGTATCACACCACAAATGATTCTGCTCCATATTTCCAAAAATCGTTTGTTCCAGTTTTCAGATTATTCTACCATTTTCTGAATCAATGTTATTGATACTAAAATATTAACACGAGTTGAGTAGTGCCTGTCCTTCAGAGGAAAATATGGGTCTTAATTCAGGTCATATTTCTGAAGTCCCACCTCCAGACTTCTAGTTTCTGATTATCCCACCACTCTCTTTTTGGAAAGGGCAGACCTAGGATGGCAGCTGCTTCCTGCAGTTTCTGTCTCTGTGTTTCTTCATTGTTCTCATTTTTTCTTGCCAGCCCTCTAATACCCAACCAATACTTGACCAATTTCTTATATTAAATTATCTCTGATAAAAATAACTAGCACATGTTCCATTTTTATGATTGAATTCTGACTAATTCAAAGAGATATAAGGTCTTCTGCAGAGAATTATGTAGAAAACGTCTTAAAATACTTTTTAAATCTAACTTTTTCCAAGGCATTCTATTCCTTGCAGTTGTTAAGAATCATTCTGCTTACTGCCTCTCAGCTGTCCCAGCTCATGTTTCACTTCTGAGAGTGCCATCCCTCTCCTAATCTACCACACCCACATGTGCATTTCAAAAACATGACTATATGACTCTTGGGAAGTCACATGAAAGGCATTGCCTGCCTCTCTCCTTGTGAATTTTCCACCTCTTTTTCAAAAAATATTCCTCATGGAATTTTGATGGAAAAGAAAAAAGGTTACCTTGTTAAACATTTCACTTAATTAAATGTTTGTGGTTTTCTATAAAGAGAATTATAGTATATACTTGTATTATCAGAGATCTTTCCTATCTTTGCTTTCAGCATTTTCCTGGAAATGCTGCTTTACTTAGCCTTGTCCATTAGCATCTCTCTTAGCAAATGTGTGAGAAAACACATCAGCATTATGATTTAATCCTTTGTTTATTAATTCTCTGCTTCCTGTGAAATACTGCTACAAAACAAGACACAACCACAGATACGGGGCCCTATTCACCTTATTGGGAAATGTGAAACACTTCACATTAGCTATCCAAATGGTACTTGTAATTCTGCTTGAGTCAACCTCTTTTCCATTAGAAGCAAACTTTGGCACAACCTGAGCCTTGAGTTTTCCCAGAGAGGTTCTTTAGCAGTGGTGGAGTTCATCTCTTACTCTGATACTTTTTCTTGAGAGAATATGTGCATAAAGATAGCCAACCTGCATTTTTATATGAATACACAAATCATTTTTGGTCTTATTTATTTACTTACTCATTTGTGCTGACTTAAAATAACTATTTTGTTGTGAAGCAGGAAAAATCTTTCTTAGTGTGAAATATTGATATCTTCTCTTTTCTATCAGAAATGAAGAGTAGGTAATTGTTCCTGGATACCTAATTTTTTGACACTCAGGGGGCAGATCAAGCTTTTCTCATTTTTTAAAAAATAAGAGCTATTGTGAAACAAGAATAAGAATAAAAATGAAGCTGAGAAGGTACTTCTGGAATAGCAGCATGAGGAGCTGTGTGAACTTTCTCTTCAGTGCAACAACCATACTGGAGAAAATTTATATTACATTACATTATATCCACACACACGGGAATCTCTCCATCTAAAGTCTCTGAAATTTCCCTAAAAGCATACAAAAATATAAAAATATGTATTCCAGAAAAAGCTAATAAAATAAAATTTTGGTGAGACTTGTGAGACTATATGGAATTTGAACCATGAACTGCTTCTTAGTCTTAGCAAAAAAGAATTTTTACTCCTGGCAATTATTGCCAAAAAGACAGGAGTCTCTATTCCCTCAGATTCTAGCCTAGAAATTTTATCTTTTTCATGGTGAGAAGAGACAAAATGCTAGTCCTCATCACCCCAGTTTCATATTGCAGAAACTCTCTTCCAAACAAGAGTAGCTAAGTCTGTGGTTATCTTTACTATTCAGTCCCCAGTTGGAGGATAGAAGTTCTACCCAAGGTGTGGCAGCCCAGAAATAGTGTATCCCAATTGCCTTTACCCAAGCCTGCTTGTTGGGTAAAAGTTCCATGCCAGAAGAAGCAATCTGAAAAGACCAGTAGCTATTACCCTTGCCCAGCACCTCTTTCATAGAATAGAGGTGTAATCTTGAGATAAGTGGGTCATTATCACCATTCCCAGCTTTGGAGCAGTGGCAGAGATATTTTACCTAGGAGAGAGGCAGGTCTTAATAACAGATCTCATTATCCCTAATGGAACTGACTTTATTTGGAACAAACAGTAGAAAATTACAAGTCTAAAAGGTGCTGTCAAAATCTATGAAGATTTTGGTGTTATGAGGTTGGTAGCCTATGCTAGCAACAAGCTCAGCTGTAAACCAGCTGAAAGTTTATCACAGGTAACTAGGGAAAGAGTCAGCTAAAACAAGCACTTCTGAGACCAGAAAAAGGCACAAAGATTAGCCTCAAAGGCTACCCCTACCAAAGCCTCTAAATTTAATTGAACCAGACCTTAGAACAATTATATCCCAAGGCATTATCAAAAACAATAGAGCAATCAGCCGAACTCAGTGGCTCAGCCTGTACTCCTGAGCTTTGGGAGGCTGAGGTGAGTGGATTGCCTGAGCCCGAGGGTTCAAGACCCGCCTGGGCAACTTGGTGAGACTTCATCTCTACAATAAAACAAAAATTAGCCGGGTGTGGTAGCACGAGCCTATAGTTCCAGCTACTTGGAAGGCTGAGGTGGAAGGATCGCTGGAGCCCAGCAGGTCGAGACTGTGGTGGATGGGAGTGGCCACTGCACTCCAGTCTCCAGTCTGGGGAACAGAGTGAGACTCCAACTCAAAAAAAAAAAAAAAAAATAGAGCAATCAGCCAGCAGTTAATAGAGGCTAACACCTGGGTGTGATAACAGTAGAGATAGACCAGTTAGGAGACTAACAGAGAGATCAGGGAAAGAGACTAAAAGATGCCTTCTAAAATTACTGTCATTCTTTGGCAATTATTTACATGCCCAAAGCTGTGTCCTTTGAAGAGCAACATCAGAGGCTGCATATTGAAGGAAATGCAAACTTCATTGAAATAGTCCAGTGAAATCACTAAACAAATAAGCAAGCCACAGCCACAAAGGAGGAACAGGAGCAGGTCTATATCCAGAGAAATATGATCTAAAATGTCCAATTTTCAGCAAAAGGGTAGGAGACATGCAAAGAAACAGGTAAGTGTGAACCGTACACAGAAAAAAAAAAAAAAAAAAGCAGGCAATTGAAATTGTCTCTGAGAGGGCTCGGATATCAGACTTAGATGACAAAGATAACTGCAAAGCAACTGTTACAAATATATTAGAGAACTAAAGTAAATAATGCTTAAACAAATGAAGAAAATATAATAACATTGTCTTATCAAATACACTGATGACATACTTCATGTAACAAAGCTTCTTGAAATAGTGAAAGTGAGATTTTGCTAGGATAGTATAGAATCTTGATGAAATGTTTATATTATTTACTCATGATCATCTTTTTTACTTGATAGACAGTATTTTTTATTTTCAATGAAAACACAGTACCTTGTGTTGCTGGCCGTGTTAATGGACAGCAAATTGACAGGACAGATATTTGTAACCAGCATTTGATAAAATTCATAACCTTCACTATTATTTTAAACTTTGAATTAGGGAAATGATATACATTGCGGTTGCCACCTTAGCCTTTCTTTCAATAAAACAGTGTTTGAATTGACATTGAGGGACAACAATCTTATTCACTTAGTGATGCACTTTCTTGTTGCATGCACAGTTGTGTTCCATCAGTACTGTTTAAAACACTACTTTTACCATTTATATGTAGCTCACGAAAAATTCAACAAAGCTTTTCATAAATTTTCAGTGAAAAAATTGAACTAAAATTTCTCAACCCTAGTTTCCACATGTAAATCTACTACATTTATCAAGCATGAATCATAACCTTCTGGTTATGATCTGCACATTAATTATTTTATACAATTATGAAATGATAAGGCAGTCTGGAGGAAATGTCTGTGGTCGAATCTCTTGGAATGGTCAGAGTGTGAAGATAATTTCATCTCATGTGAATGTTAATTGTGGAGCATTCTACGCGTGTCAGTCAGTCTTTCTCACCAGTTATAGCAGAGCTAACTTAATAGGCTCATGAACAAAGTGGCATGGTGACAAGGAGGGATATTATTTTTTTACTCAACAACTTAGGTTTCCTTTTATCAAGGATTAGCTAACAATAACATTAGATGAGTTCCTAGCCTACCAACGCCAGAGACCAATGTTAAATTCTCAATATTCTATTATTCCCTAGGTAGACTAACCAGCTACTGGTAACAGTTTGTTATATCATACCCTGTCCAACATGGGGGTAATTATGAGTAATTATTCCTCATTACAAAATAGACCTTTAAAATATTATGTAGAATTAACTTTCCTATAAGCAAAACTTTTGCCAGCACCATTATTTGTAGACATATAGTCTTATTCACTAACATGATATCCCACTCAAAATTTCTTCTGATCAATTAACTTATTTTTTTACAGCAGAAAAGGAATCAATGGGTTCATTTCTATAGTACTGACTGGTTGACCATGGATTCAAACATGCAGAAGCAACTAACTGAATAAAATAGAGAAATATTTGTTGAAGATTCAATTAAGGCATCAAATGGAGCACAACATCTTCTGGTGTTCATTCCTACAATATGCAAAATACGTTCCAAACCAGTGTCCAATACAATGTGCCATTTTCTTTCCCATGATACACAAATTCTTAAACAAAGAATGAAACAGGGAATGGTTTCTCTTGGTATTTGCCCTGATGACTGAACATCAGAAATTATTTGCTTCTTGTTCCCCCATCTTTGGACTCTGATCTTATATACCAATAGAAGAATATTCCAACAGTGTACATGATTCAATACAGAAAGACCACTAAAGATTTAAGTCCTTCTGGAATTAGGATTTTGGCTGCCCCACCAGAGAAAGAGTCACTGTCAACTAAATTATTATCTAAAGGCAAGGGGAAGATGGAATGCAGTAAAAGAAGGAATTTAAAACTACCAACTAAGTGCTCACCCCTTCAGTTACAAAAATGAATACTAAAAGGTATACATATTTTCTTTTTTCAGTCCTTTTATTTCCCTTACTATTTTATAGAAGATTTACTGGTAATTGCTTGCCATATAACATAGTCCTTAAAGAATATTAAAAGCAAAATTGAGTTTTCACATGAGTATACAATGTACTTAAAACTGTTGAATATCAAAGAGAAAAAAATAATCAACCAGAGATACATAAAGTTACTATTATAACTTTGTGTCTCTTTTTGCTGAAAGAGAGAATTGGTATTTTTATTTGTATGAAGGATAGATTTTCCATGTTAGGTGAAAACATGATGTTGTTGTCACTGTTGAATAGAAAGATGTTTATGGATATTGAGTTTCCAAATGAATGGATTTGCCCTATATTGTCCATTAATGCATTTTCTTTTTTTAGTTGGATTCTCACTCTGTCACTCAGGCTGGAGGGAAGTGGCATGCTCCTGGCCATTGCAGTCTCCACCTGCTGGGCTCAGGTGATCCTTCTGCCTCAGCTTTCCAAGTAGCCGGAACTACAGGCACACACTACCATGCCCAGCTTTTTTTTTTTTTTTTTTTTGATTTATTGTAGAGACAAGATCTCACCAAGTTGCCGAGTGGGTCTCGAACCTGTGGGCTCAGGCACTCCTCTGCCTTGGCCTCCCAAAGTGCTAGGATTATAGGCTGAGCCACCAAGCCTGGCCCATTAATGCATTTCTAAGCTCCTGTTTATTATATATACTTGATATTTGGAAACTATATTTCTGAGACTCCCTTTCCAGCAAAGTTTTGGTTTAAATACTTCTAGTTAATACTTGTATGGGATATGGAAAATGAAAGAAAAGATAAAACCCATATTGGTCTTGACACTGGCAGGCAGCCAGCCACATGAACTTCATTAGAAAGCAGATGTGAGATCTTTCAATGGCTGTCAGGACATCTTCTGGGTATCATCTGCTTAGGTGCTTTGGGAGCTGACATCATTGGTGGAGGTATCTTACAATTTCTGCCACCTCCTATTTTCCTAATAATAGAAGCAGTTTTCTCTAACCTTGTTGTGTCTGACTTAAGTCCCCTCAAAATTTTTGTTAAATCCTTTAGCTCCCATATCTCCAAGCCCTAGTCCCCAGTACCTCAGAATATGACTGTATTTGGAGACAGGGACTTGAAAGAGTGATTAAGTTAAAGTTAAGCTGTTAAAGTGGGCCCAACTCCAATCTGACTTATAAGAAAAAAAGTGGGCCCAACTCCAATCCTTATAAGAAGATGAAATTAGAATTCACCCAGAGACATCAGGAAAGCACATGCACAGAGAAAAGACCATGTGAAGACACAGAAGAAGGTGTCAGCATGTTTGGTTTCTTCTGAAGCTTCTCTCCTTGGCTTGCAGATGGCCAACATCTTCTTGTCTTCACATGCTCTGGTTTCCAGAACTGTGAAAAAATTAAATTCTGTTGTTAAGCCACCCACTCTTAGTATTTTGTTATGGCAGTCCTAGAAAATGAATACAAACCTCATCCTCTCCCAAGTCCAAAGGCTTTATTAGCATCCATTTGTATTAAAGCCTTTCCTTCTTAAAATGTTTCAAGTGGTTTCTCTTTTATTGATCAAAACCATAATAATACAATATAAAAAATTAATTTAAGAGAGTAAATAAAACAAATAACAAAACACTAAAATGGCTCAAGAAAACACCTCTAGGCTTAAGATAGTGGCCAATAGGTCAGGCTGTAAGAATTTCCATGGAGGCAAGTGATAATAAAGGCTCTCCGTGTGAGTAGGCAGGCGCTGGTGGGAGCATGAAAGTCTGTCTGAGGGTATACTCAGCTGCATGCACCCAGATAACCCCTCTGAGGATGACTGCAAGCCCCAACCACCCTGAAAGTGGAGCACAACTCGCAAGATTGCACACAGAAACGTCTGCTGCTTGTGGAAATGCACCTGAGAAAAGCCTGCTGAATCCAGCTGATTCCCAGTACTTGGCACCCAGAGCATCTTATCATCCGTCATACAAACCCACTGAAGTGCGCAGGATCTGATTATTGGAGAGAGAGCATGGGGGAATCCAGAGAAGAATACATGCCTGGTGAGGAGCCGCCCACCACAGTCATTTTCCAGGCAGAGATTTGCATTACCCGCCCAGCTCCCCCATCCCAGCCTCCAGCTTGTTGCCTAAGCCACACAACCAACTATTGCCCCAGGTGCTCCCTTCCCATTGAAGTAGGAAAGAGACTGCACTGGGCTTTGCCTCACTGCTTCAGCACCTAACAAGGTGCTGGAAAGGGCTGTGGACAGAGCCCAGAGGTCCAGTCTCAGCCAATGGTAGATCAACTACTCAGGTCTGGATCATGGTCCAGAGGAAATATACTGAGAGCACAAACTTCAACGGGACCTGAGAAGTGCAGAGTTCCAGGTGCCCTACCCCATACCTGGATCCAGCTGTGGGACAAAGGGTGTGGCCAGAAAAGGACTAGGAAGAACTCCAAAGAAATCAGTGGTGAGTCTGGGGTTGACCAAAACCCCCTTCTCCCCAGCAATCCTCTGAACATCAGACCCACACAGCTAGGCCAAAACTGAGAGGGACAAATCTAAACAGAGCCTGGCCATCAGTCGCAATAGGAGAACCCCATTCCAGAATAGGCCTGGTTGGGGCAACCTCATGAGAGGACATACCTGGGGAAGAGACTATACTACACATCCCCACCAGAGATCTCCCTGACCTTACGAGAGTGGGAGGGGAGAACTGCAGCCCCACTCACCTCCACTGTCCCTCCTCCTTCCCTGTTTCATTCCCTGAGGAGAGGGTGAAAGAGGTGGCTCTGTAGGAGAGAGTTGATTAGAGAAACAATTACAGAGCCTGTCACAAGAGGACAGGTTTTTTTGTTTTTGTTCTGTTCTGTTTTTAATTTTTCAATTTTTTTTATTTTAAAAATTTTCTGACTGTCAGTTCATCTGTTTTAAAAATATTTCTCCTTTGTGCATGAATGTGTATGTGAGGCTTTGACCTGCATCCACACCCCCCAAATTTTTTTCTTTTCTTTCTCTGTTTCATTATTCTTTTATTTGTCATCTTCCATTTATGTGTATGTGAATGATTGAGTGTTTATCGTTTGATTTTTTTGTTGGTCTTTGTTCTTTTGCTCTTCTGGGGTTTTTTTAAATATTCATTTTTTATAATTTAAGGAGTGTGTCAATATATGTGTGAGGGTTCCACCTGAACCCCCCCTCTCCTTTTTTTTCTTTTCTTATTCTCCCCACTTCGATCTTTTTGTCTATCTTCTATATTCACTTTTTACAAGGCATGTGTGTGTGTGTTCAGTTTTTTTTGGGGGGGTTGTTGTTGTGCTGTGTTTTGTTTCACTTTGTTGTTATTCCAGATTGTCTGTAGTGTGGGTTGGTTTCTGCTTTCCATCATTATATTGAGTGGTGGTGGAGAGTGGATCTCAGGGAACACATGCTACATTAAATGAATATTTTAATTTGCAAGTAGCATCTGACTCCTAGCACCCCATCCCCCACTTTACTCAGATTTCAAAAACTACAAAAGACTGCAAAATTCCCCATCCACCATCCTATTTCAAAATAGAACAAATGCAGAGTCCAGATCAGGGAAGAATAGAGGACTGAGCAAATATCAGAAGAGAAAGCCTCTTCCACTTACGTTGGATAACAGATCTAAAGAGAAAAACAAGAGATCTGTCATAAATGAGGAAAAGTCAAAGGAAGACCTCAGGCAATTCCAAGTCTACCAAAGACAAAACTCCTGAGAAATCAGACCTTGGTGCCCAAACAATGTAAGTCACCAATGACTGGCCCCAGAATACGACAGGGATCTGAGAATGGTTGGAAAGAGTGAATAAGACTCAAGAAAGACAATATGCAACACTGAAAGAACTTATAACAGAGATTCTGTCAATAAAAAATTTCATCCAGGAAATAAATAACAAGATGACAAGCATGGAAAGCAGAATTAATCTAACTGAAGAAAGAATCTCAGAACTTGAAGACAGAACATGGAATCAATCTGACCAGTAAAAAACATAAAAAGAAGACTCAAAAAATAAGAACAAAGCCTACAAGAGATGTGTGATTAAATCAAGAGGCCGAACCCACACTGGATTTGTATCCCAGAAAAAGAAAGGGAAAATGAGAACAATTTGGAACAAGTATTCCAGGAGCTAATCCCCAAAAAATTCCCCATTTCACCAGAGATGTGATCAGCCAAGCACAACAGATACAGAGAACCCCCACAAGATATCAAATGAGAAGACCAACCCCTAGACACATAGTAATTTGCCTACACAAAGTAGGCACAAAAGAAAAAAGTCCTAAAGGCAGCAAGAGAGAAAGGTCAGACTACCTACCAGGGAAAACCAATCAGAATAGCAGCAGACCTATCAGCAGAAACACTACAAACAAGAAGGAACTGGAGCCCTATATTCAAAGTTCTCAAAGAAAAACAGTGTCAACCAAGAATTTCCTATCCAGATAAGCTCAACTTCATCAGTGATGGAGAATTAAAATGCTTCCCAGACATCCAATCCCTAAGAGATTTAGCAGATTCCAGACCAGCTCGATAGGAGACACTTAAAAGATATTAAGCATAGAAGAAAGAAAAAAAAAAGAATGACCAACACTTCCCGAGAGAACAGCAGAGCACAAAATCAACAGAGAATACAACACAACAAGAAACTTGAAAACACACATATACATTAACCCCAAAGTCAAAAGAAAACAAGCAAAGAAAGAAAAAACTTTATAAGAACCTCATGGCAGGGGTAAGCAATCACATTTCAATAATTAGCCTGAATGTGAATGGACTAAATGCACCACTTAAAAAACACAGAATAGCATACTGGATAAGAAACCATGATCCCATTATTTGCTGCATCCAGAATACTCATCTCACTACAAGGGACGTACACAGACTCAAAGTTAAAGGATGGAAAACGAGTTTCCAGGCAAATGGATCACAAAAGAAGGCAGGAGTTGCAAACTTAATATCAGACAATACAACCTTTAAGCTATCAAAAATTTAAAAGATGCAAAAGGACACTACATAATGATAAAAGATTCAATCCATCAACAAGAAGTTCCATCCTAAACATATAAGCACCCAACATAGGAGCACCAGCATTTATAAAGTAACTACTAAATAAACTAAAAAAGATATTGACTCTAACACTATTATAGCAGGGAACTTTAATACCCCACTGATAGCCCTAGATAGATCATTGAGGCAAAAAATCAGCAAGGAGATCCAGAACCTAAATTTGACACTTGACCAAATGAATTTAGTAGATACCTACAGATTATTCCATCCAACAACCACAGAATATACATTCTACGCATCACCACATGGAATATACTCCAAGATTGATCACATCCTTGGCCATAAATCAAGCATAAACAAATTCCATAAGGTTGAAATCTTGCCATGCACATTCGCAAACCACAGTGGAATAAAAATAAATATCAAAACCAATAACATTTCCCCAATGCCCAAAAAAACATGGACACTAAACAGCATGATGCTGAACACTGAAGTAAGAGAAGAAATGGAAAGGTTCCTGGAAACAAATGAAAATGAAGAAACATCTTACCAAAACCTCTGGGATGCCATGAAATCAGTTCTAAGAGGGGAAATTTATATCACTACAAGCACAAATTGAGAAAATGGAGAGATCACAAGTAGAGAGCCTAACAAATCAGCTAAGGGACCTGGAAAGAGAAGACCACCACCAAAATCCCAACTTTAGCAGAAGAATCCAAATCACAAAAATAAGAGCCCAAATATGGGACATGAAAGGCAAAAGTGTCATAGAAAGCATCAACAAAACAAAAAGCTGGTTGTTTGAAAGAATTAACAAGATTGATGAATCCCTAGCCGGAATGACCAAGAAAAAGTCCAAATAGACACAATCAGAAATACAAAAGATCAAATCACAACTGACCCTGAAGAAATACAAAGGATTATCAGAGATTACTATGTATACCTATATGGAAACAAACTTGGTAACCTAGATGAAATGGAGGACTTTCTGACATCACACAACCTCCCCATGTTAAAACTCGAAGACATTAAGACACTAAATAGACCAACAACAACCCAGGAATTTGGCTCTGTCATATGGAAACTACCTATTAAAAAAAAAAAAAACCCTGGACCGGCTGGCTTTCCAGCAGAATTCTATAAAACATACAAAGAGGAGCTAATACTAATCCTACTGAAAGTATTCCAGGCAACTGAGAGAGATGGAATTCTCTCCAAATCATTTTATGAAGCTAACATCACACTGATATCCAAACTGGGTAAAGATCCAACAAAGATAGAAAACTACAGGCCAATATTCCTTATGAACATAGATGTAAAAATCTTCAAAAAGATTCTAGCAAATCGGATCCAAAAACACATCTGAAAAATCATCCACCATAACCAAGTAGGCTTCATCCCCAGAATGCAGGGTTGGTTCAACATTTGCAAGACCATAAATGTAATTAAATATATCAACAGGTGTAAAAACAAGAACCACATGGTTATCTCATTAGGTGCAGGAAAAGTTTTTGATAAAATCCAGGATCCTTTCTTGATAAAAACCCTCAAACACCTAGGTATAGAAGGAACATACCCCATCTACGACAAACCCACAGCTAGCATATTGCTAAATGGACAGAAACTAGAAACATTTCCCCTGAAAACTGGAGCAAGACAAGGCTGCCCACTCTCACCCCTCTTGTTCAACAATGTGTTGGAAGTCCTAGCTCAGGCAATTAGATAAGACAAGGAAATAGGAATATCCAAATAGAAAAAGTGGAAGTCAAGTTATCCCTCTTTGCTGATGATATGATCCTCTACCTTGAAAATCCAAGTGAATCTGTCAAAAACCTGCTTGCACTGATAAAAGACTTTGGCGAAGTCTCAGGGTACAAAATAAATGTTCAAAAGACAGTTGCATTCCTATACACCAACAACAAGCAGGAAAAGACCCAAATTAAAAGCACAATCCCATTCACAATAGCCACCAAAAAAATGAAATACCTCAACATCTTCCCAACCAGAGAAGTGAAAGACCTTTACACTGAGAATTACAAAACACTGCTCAAAGAAATCCAAGAAGACACAAACAAGTGGAAAAATATTCCATGCTCATGGATAGAAAAGATCAACATTGTTAAAATGTCCATCCTACCAAACACAATCTACAGATTCAACGCAATACCCATTAAGTTACCGACAACATTCTTCTCAAACCTGGAAATGGCAATACAGAAATTCATATGGAAACATGAACAACCACGAATAGCCAAAACAATCCTTAGCAAAAGAAACAAAGCAGGAGTTATTGCACTTCCAGACTTCAAACTTTACTGTAAGGCTACAGTAATCAAAACAGCCCAGTATTGGTACAAGAACAGGCACATAGACCAATGGAACAGGATAGAGATTCCAGAAGCAAAGCCTCAATTCTTCAACCAACTCATCTTTGACAAAGCCTCCAACAACAACCACTGGGGAGAAGAGAACCTATTCAGTAAATGGTACTGGGAAAACTGGCTGACCACATGCAGAAGACTGAAACAGGACCCCTACCTATCACCATACACATAAATTAACTCTAAATGGATCAAAGACCTAAACATAAAACTTCAAACTATAAGAATCTTAGAAAGCCCAGAAGACACACTTATGGAAATTGGAACTGGGAACCAATTCCTATTCAGAACCCTAAAGATCAATACCTTAAGAAATAAGAAAGACAAGTGGGACCTCATCAAATTAATGAGCTTCTGCAAAGCAAAATAAACCATCTAGAGAGCAGGCGGACAGCCCACAGAATGGGAAAAAATATTTGCCAACTGTATATCTGACAAAGTCCTGAAATCTAGGATCTTCAAGAACTCAAACATGCCAAAAGGAAAAAAAAAACAATCAGCCCTTTTAAAAAGTGGGCAAAAGACATGAATAGACACTTCTCAAAAGGAGATATACGGGCAGCCAACAGACACATGAAAAAGTGCTCAACCTCACTCATCATCAGAGAAATGCAAATCAAAACCACACTGAGATACCACCTAACTCCTGTAAGAATGGCCATCATTAATAAAACAAACAAGAGCAGATGCTGACAAGGATGTGGAGAAAGGAATTCTTCTACACTGCCAGTGGGAATGCAAACTAGTGCAACCTCTTTGGAAGACAGTGTGGCAATTTCTGAAAGAACTAGAAATTTACCTTCCACATGACCCAGCAATTCCCCTATTGGGAATATACTTGAAGGAAGTCAAATTATTCTACAAAAAGCATACCTGCACATGTATGTTTGCTGCAGTTCTCTTCACAATAGCAAAAACATGGAACCAACGGTGTTGCCCATCGAAGCTGGACTGGATTAAAAAAAATGTGGTACATATACACAATGGAATATTATGCAGCCATAAAGGAGGACAAATATAAGGACTTCGCAGCAACTTGCATGGACTTGGATTTGTTCATACTCAGTGATTTGTCACAGAAACAAAGCACAGGGTTTCATATGTTCTCACTCATAAGTTGTCCTTGAACAATTATAATGATATAAGAAAGCGAATGGCAGTAGTGGGAAACTGTCAGGGGTGGGGAGGTGGGATTGGCCGATGAGGGAAACTGCTAGGGGAGGGAGGGGCATACCTCATCAACAAGGGTACCTGCATGGCCAATGTTTATATACCTAACCCTGAATTGTACCTCACATCTTTATAATAAATTTTTTTTAGAAAACACTACAAATAATTATTAAATAGCACAAAATGTCATTGCACAATGTGTTTTATTAAAAGAATGTTAGTTACCAAGGTAAATTAGCAAATACCATGCCTATGGGCATATGCAACCTTCAAATTCTTACTCTATTAGGACATAATAGGACATATCTGAATTTCTGAGAAATTTATAATCAATTTTAGATTTCCCATTTGTAGAATGTGTATCATTAAAATGCATTCCACCCAATTTTTTTCAACTGTCAATTAAAAAACAGTAGCCTAAAGCTATTGAAATAAATATAAATAAAATTGAGGTGATCAGACAGTCATTGATAAGTAGAGTGTATATTGAAAATACTTTTCTGGGGACCAAAGGGAGGCCCAAACTTTATCTGTATGATGTCCACTTGTATACCTAATCCTGAATTATACCACACATCTTTAAAATAAAATATATATAAAAAGAAAATACTTTTCTATTAGTCTTTGGTATATTTTTTATTCTTTTTGAGATTATTATAAATATAATTTATTTTAACCTTATTTTTCAGATTATTTACTGCTAGTGTATAGAAATATAATTGTCCTGGTATCCTGTAACTTTGTTGGATTTGTTTATTAAGGTGTAATTAACTTTTATTTTTTGACACCTTAAGATTTTCTCTTTTTTTCTTTCTTTTTCTTTCTTTCTTTCCTAATTTTTTTAAATCAATATTTTTTTATTTTGATATTATGGGGTACAGTTAAGGGTTAGGTATACAAATATGCTTCATTCAGGCACCCTACCTTAAGGTTTTCTAGCTACCAGATCATGTCAAGTAAAATAGAGTTTTATGTCTTCCTTTTCAATCTGGAAGCCTATTACTTCTTTTTTCTTGCCCAATGGCCCTGACTAGAACCTCTAATGCAATGCTGAATAGAAGTAGTTAGAGTAGATACCCTTGTCTTGGCTCCTGATCTTAGTGAGAAATCTTTCACTCTTTTACTATCAAAAGATTTTTCATAGATGTCATTTATCAGCTTGAAAAGCCTTCCCTTCCTAGTTTGTTGAGTGTTTTTACCTAAAAAGAATGTTGTATTTTGCCAAATGCTTTTCTGCTCCATTTGAGATGACTATGTGGGATGAAAAATCACTTAATCGGGTACAATGTGCACAGGTAGAAGTAGTGTGTGCACTTAAAGCCCAGAATTCACCACTGTACAACGCAATCATGTAACCAAAAGCTATTTGTAGACCCTAGAGCTATTGAAATGAATATAAATAAAACAAATAAAAAATGGTCAACATTTTGAAAAACCTCAACCTATTATTACTTGATATCACAAAAGATCATAATTTCTAGTATTGAAAATATTCATATTTTATTACAAGACTAACCTGCCTTGTCATTTAAAGTGAACTTGAACACACACTCTACTAGTATCATAAGGTGTAAGTGTAATTAACAGGTTTATTCTGGAAAGAGAAGCAACAGAATTCATGTGATCATCCTAAATCTCATCATCCCGTAGAGAGTCACACTTAGACATTTAGGTATACGTGAACTGGGAACATCATGCAGTGGGTTCCAGTAAGTGACCACATTCCTGCAATGTGGTTTACATATTTCAAGGCACAATGGGACAGGAAATATCTGGGCATCTATGTGTAGGGTGCTTGAGGTATTTGCAGGCTGATCAAGGAAAGATATCTGACCTGACCGTTAAGTGACACTAGCACACAGAAGTTTTATTTGGGTGATAGTTTGAAAGGTTTGCATGTGGGAAAATTCCTCACAGCAAGACACTTTCAGGGGCTATGGCTCCAGGATCACCAATCCAGAAGGGGAGAAGATTAAGGGAACGTCTAGGGGAGAGAGGGACCAGAGAGGTACTTCTATATCTAGGTAATGTCACTCAGGACCATGACAAGGGAGTCTCTAAATCAGAGAATTTTAAAGGGCAGCAGCAGCTTGGGGTTTCTGTAGCCCTAGAGTTTATCTTATCTATGGCTAGCAGATGGTGGGTGCAATTTTTGTGGGGTCTGCGATGTAGGTAAACTCTAAATGACCAAACCTCTGCTTATTTAGGCTATGTTTCAAATGTATGGTTTGTGTTTGGTTTTTGTCAGCTTTTCAGCTAATTTTTCTCAGCCTACTGTGAAGAAATAAACAATGTAGGAACTAATATTCTACAGCCATCTTTGCCCCACTTATATAATATTGCTTAATAAGAGAAGCAACTTGGCTGGAAAAAAATCTGTTTAGAGAGAAGGCTACCTCTGGAGTGCAGTGCCTGGTGTCAGCACAGTCTTCAATTGTCCTCGGACCTGCCAAACCAGCTCTTTGATGAAATTAAATAAAAATCTGGGGCCACCAAAATTTGATCTTTTTGTGCTTTCTTGCCATAGGTGGGCTCTTTTCCAACAATATATTCTTATTAATTTAAGAAATAAGTTGCTAATATACTCTTGATCACATTCAAAAACCCATTCAAATATTACAACAAAATAAATAATTTCAAGATCTTAATGCAATGAAAATACGTAGTAAAGTCAGAATAAATATTAGTTTAATGAATAAAAGAGGTAGGAATCTGCTATTTTTTACATCGAAATATTCTACCATTCAGCTTTTGAAAATGACATATAGTGAGATTTAGACATTTGAGTAGCATGTAATGATAAAGAAATACATATTATGATGATATTGATTTTTTTTTTTTTTTTTTGAGTCGGAGTCTCACTCTGTCGCCCA